>NW_010183173.1:0-6443 GCF_000695765.1 Mesitornis unicolor
CGGAGGGCTTTTCCAACCGAGCGATTTTGTGTGATTCTGTGATGATGCCTTCAGTGTCTGGAGATGTTCTTCCTCCCTGTCTCCCCCCATCTTCCTTCCCAATCCCTCCTGCCACACAGAAGACTCAAGAGTCTGGGCTACTGTCCTTTCTCCTTCAAAGCATAAAATTCCCCCAGTGTCAGAATTTATGCTTTGCTTGGTCTGAAATAGCATGAGTTTCTTGGGATAAGCGTACCAATAAATATCAGTCGCACCAACACTAATATACTGGTCCCTAAAACTTCTCAGCCCCTAAGTACTACTGTTCTCTGCTTCACAAGCAAATTTGGTGTATCAGATAAGTTAGCATTACTTTCTATTCACCATTTCTTTTATTTATTACATGCTTCTTAGTGGCACTGGGTTTTTATTTTATGGGTAGGCTCCTTGTCAGCTATTAATGCATGACACCCTGGGGTAATCTCCTTAGTCTGGAATGAAAAACAAAGAAACAACTCTGCCACAGTATGTCTGATCAGATCTTACAAATTAAACAAAAAAAAGGAGGTGAATGTCATATGCTTGGGAAGATTATTGCCCTTAGATCTCTGTAAAGGGTCATTCTGCTGTCCTTTTATTGTGTTGTGCAGTTTCCACATCACAGTGGAACGGTAGAAAACTGTAATGCAGCAACTTGAAGCAGCAAACTAGATCACCTCTCAGGTGCAAGCTGTATCACCTCTTTTGGTAGTGATGATCTCTAGCACCATCTCAGGGGCTTCATAAAGAACATAAAAAATGCTGATCTATGGGTTAGAAGAAGTAGACAACTCTAAAATAGCACTTCTTAGCATGCTGCAGCCACTGAACACGCATGTTTATTATTGAATCTCTGTTTGGGAGACAATACTTCTCTTTACAGCTAAAAATTCATTACTGGAAAGCAGGCATTTAATAACCATAGGGGAATATAAACTCTCCATACAAGAGAAGCTTTGAGCATTTGTTACTTGCTCTTACAGGTACAGACAGAAGAGCCTGCCCATGGCAGAGTGTGCCATTTTTCTGGAGAAAGACACAAATAACCTCCTTTGCATTTTGAGAGTCAGACTGAAAAGTTTCTATGTGCTGAAATGCACTGAATCTTTACAAATGTTTTTCTCAGCTAAAAACTGTATTATGATATAGGTTGTCACACCAAACCCCAAAGGTTAGGTTTTTTGGTTTGCTTCTTTGTTTTGTAAATAAAATACCAGTCATGTGCTTGACTCTATTCTTATGGAAGATGGTTCTACTATAAAAAGTGTCCCAGGAAAACCATTAGGTAGTAGCAATCTTGTATTTTTATGTATATGTGTGTGTGTATATGTATGTGTGTGTTATCTTGCCCTCATCCTCACTCATTCCTTCATAAATGGAAGCTAATTTGGAAAAACACAGAGGTAATGAGAACAGAAAAGTACATGCTATGCTTCTGAAGTATAATACTTCTGAACTATAATCTCATTTTTAGATATTTAGTATATAGCTTCAGAAGAAAGCAAAGTTTCTGAGCCAAGATTCTTTTTCAAATGGGCAAAATGGATTTTCTCATCTTAAAAGTGTCACACAGCCTACCTCAGTATTAAAAGAGATACAAGCTATGGAGCACTTGAACTTGCCAGAGAAGGAAACCTATTTCTAGTTATAAACGATTAAGAATCCTGTACTTTGCATTTCCTGATATGAACTCTGCAAATTTCTGTGCAATCCACTGCATTCCTTGGCACATAGACAAATGCCAGTAACGTGGAACAGTGATACTTCTTTTTCTGTCCATAGAACAAATCTTACAGAATAGCTGAAAAGTAAATGATCAATTACAAAAAACTCTCAATCATTTCAGTTGGTTAATAGGTACATAATTTATAAGGGCTGTTATTTCTACCTGCTGCTCAGTCCCTACCTGCAAAATTTAAAACTTCAAAACTGAACCATTTTGTTCAGCACTGTGTGAATTCTAAACTACTGGTCAGTCTTGCATCCAGCTGTTGTGCCTCACCTTGTCACCTGTTAACTGCTCTGAAATTTTATTGACATTTCTAATAGCTCTGAGAGCTCAGCAGATGGCTGGAAAACAGTATTTAAGGAAAAACTGTGATTTGTATTTTCTATACACTGTGTAAAAAAAACAGGTGTAGCACACAGTTCATAAACCCAGAGTCAGACAACTGTCACCTCCCACTGACAAATCTCTTCTTATCATGCTAAGAGACAAGATGGACAGCCAGGTCCATGCCTAATCTTATTCAGCGGTTTGCGTGTCCTGATTTTCCCTACTTGTAAAACCTTGTTTGCTTCACGTGATTTTCTGCTCTCTTGTACCATCTTGGCTTTGTACAGTTTGTTAATACTTAATGTTTTCCACAGATCAAAACCCAGAAGCCATATATTGCAATAAATGGAAGCGCAAGTGCTTAGGCATTCTTATAAGCCCTTGCTCTTCAAAATCTCTTCTTCTTTCTCCCTTTTTTTCCCCGCTAAATTTCCTACCTTTATAGAGCTGAACTGTGAGGAGTTAGCACATATATGCCTAACCCTTTCTGTAACAAGTGCCAATAACGTGCCTGTGACAAGGGAATGATAGAAAAGTCAGACATTAAGTGCAGTAAGGAAGTGATGATCAAAACCTTGCTATGAAGCAATAGCGAATTTCAGTAAAAAGACTGCTAAGTTTTGACTGCTACTTTTTGTATAAAATGAGACCTGGGAACCTACTAGCTAGAGAAAGGGCACATGATCAGAGGCAATCAAATCACAGAAGCATAAGATGTTATCAGCCAGCATATTCTTGGCTTACTCCACTTGCTCTAGTCTTCCCGCACAAATCATTTGTGAGATCTGAAAGGCGGTCTCCGACCAACGCACAAGGCTGCTCTCAGCTGTGATTTCCATCAGCGCCACTGCAGGGCTCATTTACAGCCTTGGCGATGTTCCAGACACTCCACTTGTGAGTCTTCCCATTTATGTGGAACAAACAGGAAGACAGCAGGCTTCTCTTTGAGGTTACTGGGTGAAAAATGGGATTAAAACCAAACAAACAAAACCATAATCATTCAGATCCAATGAAAATGCTGAGTCTCCAGATAGCATATCCCATAGGCTGCTTAATTACACAGGACATTAACTCAAGTAGTCTCTATTTAAAAAAAATTAAAGAAGAAAAGAAAGATTAGTTTTCCTGTGCAATGACATTTTGCTTCCACAACCACTGATAGTGGAAGCAGAAGCAAAATTACAAAGCAATTCCTAGTAATACCTTCAGTACAAAACGACATTGAAAATCAGCTTTCACAGTGTGTGATATCTTAATTAGTATGCACTTAAAAAAAAAAAAAGGAACTTACATGACTTTAGAGATAGTTTCAGTCACACAACCTCCAAGATGTTTTAATTGGTTTGTATTATCTTGCAAATGCCTGGATGGGATCGCATTTCCATACCTGGCTTATCCATAATGGAAGTATTCATTTTAATTACTGTTGACACTCGGACTGTCATGGAACAAGAAATACATTCCTACTGCCTAGAGTCCCAGGGTACCAATTGTAGTATAAGAGTGCATGCACAGAGAGTTTTCACAATAAGTAGAAACAAGAAGAACCAAACAAAACACTTAAGTGTTGCCAACCAAGTTCCCCAGGTGCTTAGTACATATTTGTAGTAAAACGCAATTCTCACATTGAAGAGCTTATGGTGGAGTCACATCAAATAAATATGGTCTGTAAGAAAGCAAGTAGTATCCCCCAGACAGAGACAGAGAAAGACCGAAAAGGTATAAAACTTGAAAGCAGCTCTGTCATCACCTGAGGATGCTTCAGCACTTTACTGCATTTAAGTGCCGAAGGCCAACATCCATACGCTACTGCCATTCTTTTTCTACTGCAGCACTCAAAGTCCCGTTGGCAAATCCTCTGAACAGCTGTGTTTCTCCTAGTTGGGATGCATGTACCCACTTTAGTCCTTGTAGTGCTGAATTTTGCAGCCACCTCTAATCCCTCTGTGGGATTCACAAAAGAAGACTGTCCTGACTTATTTTACTTGCAAACGTGGATGAAATATATGCTTGGATGAGTCTCAAATCCTCTCTACCCCACATCGAGGAAAAACTCAGCCAGAAAACAAGGCAGGATGACCCTTTATCTCGTTCAGGAATTTGTCTAAAGCAGTCATTCAGTATTTCTGCAGAGCAGTCTGAACAGGAGCTATCCTCACATTTGACAGAATAACTGGTAACCTGCTCATGACACACAGTTTGGCTTTGAAGGAAAATAAGGGCAAGAGAAATTAAGTGCATTAATGAACTCATGTACATTGTGTCACCATGTGTCACCGTACAGACCAGTGGATTTTAATTATGAAGGAGACGGTCTCTTCATGAATCAGTAAACCCATAAAATGCCTTACTATCACAGTAGTAACTGGTGCTTGGCATTATGAATACACCAGGGCTTCAAACAAAAGGACTGTATCTGGTGCAGAAGAACCTCACAAATTATCAGTGGTGACGTGCTGAATGCTCCCAGAAGACGATGTCCATTAGTTCACCAGACTAAAACAGAACTACTGCTCAACACTATTTATGGTATGAAACCAACTGAAACTTGTGCTTATGTAGTACAGTTGTAGAAGGGAAAGAAATAATTCAAAGCGATTCTTTAATAGATATTTAACAGGTTTTCCTAACAGCTCTGACAGGGGCTTTTATCTTCAAAATTTAACACTTAAAGGCAGAGAAGATTAAAATAAGGCTGACTAGCACTGCTAGGATGGCAGTTCTCACTTGACACGTTACAGTCTATTTAGGTATGCTGCATTACTTTGTGAATTAGAAGATCTAGAACTGAGCAAAATAAAACTGAAAAAGAAGAAATACAAAACTGAAAAATGCCAACATTAAGTTTAAAACAAAAAAAATAAAGCTCTAATGCTCCTTTTCTCACTAAGGGAGAAAGACATATTAAAGAGAGATTCAAGTAGATGAGTCATGAAAAAAGTGCTTTATGATTTCCTCAGAGTGCTTGGAACCTCCCCTAAAATAGGAGTGGGTAGAATTATGTATGAGGCAAAGTAAAGAAAATGCAGAGAAGAGAAAGGCTATCACCATAGAAATCTTAGAGTAGGAAAGTAGTAAAACCAAAAAGGAACAAAATTATACAAAAGAAAATTTAAGGGGGCATCTTCAAAATAAATACAAAATCAAAACATTGATCTACTTAATAAGTAAACAAAAATAATACAAAAATATATTTAAGGTAATCATTTTACATACAGATAAGCACAAATACTTATTCATACTTATTTTTCATATTTTTCATACTAAAAAAACTATCATTTTTTCTACGCTACAAACTATGTTGGTTTAAAAAGGAATAAAAAGATAGCATAATAGGGAAGAAATCATGAAAGAGGGAAAAGGCCAGGTAAGAAATAAAATTAATGCCTGCCCATTCATAATGACTAATGTAAACTAAACACAAATTATAGGTATTTTGTTATTTTTCTTGACATACACAGAATCTTTCTGCATCAGATTAGTTTGTTCAACCACTCAGCAAATTACACCAATTGCCCTAAATGTTACTTGAGCAAAGAAAAGAAATATATTAAAGCCCCTGCTTCTCAGCTGCAACCCTCTCCCTTTGAACTCAACTCTCAAATACAAATAAAGTTACTTGTATCCACTATAGGATCACCAAGGACATCAACACATGGGTGTAAGTAAACCCAGAGCTGTCAGTGAACAAGAATTAATGTATCCTCTGGATGGAAAAAATTGATGTTTTTGGACAGGGAAAAGGGAAGGCAGCTCCCTTACCCTCAGATACATGGTCAGGTTCCACTGAAACTGTATCAGGAGAACTTTCTATGTGGCAAGGCACTTTACAACAGCTAATTTTAAATTACCATTTTAAATCACTAGATTAAGTGGCAATAAGACACCCTGAAGACAACCTAAGGGCTGGCAACCCCCAGGCTGTCTGGCTCCCAGAACATCTCCTGACCTGCATCCAGGAAAGAGACACTAAAAAGCCAGATAAACTGGTTTTGGGGTTGTGACATCAACCACTATGCCACCTGAACCTTCCGTAGTTTTTTCCCCTCTCACAAGAGATACACATGAGGAGCTCTAGAGAATATGACTATCAGGAGCCGGCTGCCAGTATCAGAACAGCTTACTGGGACACAAGTTCTCTCCTCAGCAGCCTCCAGGACCAAGTGGTATCCCCATTGGGACAGTTCCAACACCACAGAGCAAGCATGTTCTCTGTCCACAAACACTTCCATAAACTCACAGCTGAGGGAGTGCTGAGAAAGTTAAAATTTTTGCATTAGAACTTCTTCAGGCAGGAAACTCAAGTCTACTTTTCTACTCCTGCAAACCCTTTAAGATACCTCTTAAAGCAATTGCTAAGGGAAATCCC
>NW_010183174.1:0-4754 GCF_000695765.1 Mesitornis unicolor
TGGGGGGACTGTGAGGTCCCTTCAACCCAAATGGGGTAAGTTTATCACAGGGATGTCCCTTACTCTGACCTGAAATGCATCCTCAAGTTCCCCCCCCATCGTTTTGGTGTCCTGGTTGGGTGATCAGAGACCTCGGACACCAACACTGGTGGTGGTGACTCCCCCTTTCTTTTGCTGCTCCTGATTCCACCTGAGATCCAGCTTTTTCGGGAGCTTTCCAAACACCCGTCCCTCTCTCCATAGGTTGTGGATTACTACAAAGAGGCCTGCAGGGCACTGGAGAACTCGGAGACAGCCTCGTTGCTGGGCAAGATCCAGAAGGACTGGAAGAAACTGGTTCAAATGAAAATCTATTATTTTGCTGCTGTGGCCCATGTAAGTGAGGAGACCAAAACCAGGGGCTGCCCTTTGCTCCCACCGTGGTTTGGGCTCTTCACGCCCGCTGTGGAGCGGGTGCTGGCCACAGCATGGCCAAGGAATGGGCTCTGGCTGCTCTGTGGGGTTTTCAGGCCCGTTTTTAAAGCTCTCCCTCAATTTGAGGAGCTCTGACACCGCTGTTGTGGTTGTTTCTTGCAGCTGCACATGGGAAAACAGGCCGAGGAGCAGCAGAAGTTTGGGGAAAGGGTAAGCAGAGCCATGCCCACCCATCTTGTCCAGTTTGTTGTGGGCCTGCCCTGGTTGGGTTGAGTCCTGAGAGGTTCACAGTGGTTTTGGAAAGCCCTGTTATGCTGTAGAAAGCTCCTCAGGGGCTGGTGATGGTGTCCCTGTGCAAAGCAAAGGCATCTACTTCTGTGCCAGCCCTAATTCTTGGTTTCTCCACAGGTCATCTACTTCCAGAGCGCTCTGGATAAACTCAACGAAGCCATCAAGCTGGCAAAGGTGCGTTCCTGCTCCATCTGGCAGCAGAAATTGGGGTTTAATGTTGCTCTGCTGGGGCCTGGCTCAGAGCAGGGGATGCCGCACTGGGAAGATGTGAAGCGATGCCTGTTTGAAAGCTTTCCTTGCTGCTGAGGATAGGCAAAGCTGTGCTGGCTTCCCAAAGGATCCCTGCTTCCCTTTGGGACATCCAGCCAAGCCCAAAGCTCTGGGATCTCCTGGCTGTTTGGTTTGGTTTGGTTTTAATTATTTGGGAGCACAGATCCAGAAGGGCTCAGCTCTGCTGCCTCAAAGAGCTGCAGTGCTCAGGAAACCGAGGACTAGGGTCTGTGTGTGACATTGGGACATGGAGGATTTGGGGCCTGTGTTTGCAGATGACACTGAGTTGGGAGGGAGTGTTGATCTGCTGAGGGTAGGAAGGCTCTGCACAGGGACCTGGATGGGCTGAATCCGTGGGCTGAGGTCAATTGGATGAGCTTCAACAAGGCCAAGGGCCGGGTCCTGCACTTGGGGTGCAATAACCCCATGGATGCTACAGGGGACGAATGGCTGGAAAGGACCTGGGGTGTTGGTGGCAGCAGTGCCCATGAGGCAGCAATGTGCCCTTGAGGCAAGAAGGCCAAGGCCATCCTGGGGTGGATGAGAAGGGGTGGGTGTAGGGCAGAGAGGTTCTCCTGCCCCTCTGCTCTGCCCTGCTCACACCACACCTGCAATCTTGTGTCCAGTGCTGGGCCCTCAGCTCAAGAAGGACACGAACTGCTTGAAAGAGTCCAGCAGGGCCACAGAAGTGAGGTGCAGATACAGCACCCATAATGAGGCAGTGGCCTTGCCATGTTTCCTCACCATACAAGCACTATCACTTGGAGAAGTGACCACTGGGGAGCATCTCCTGCTGAGGAGCAGCTGAGGGAGCTGGGGCTCTTGAGCTTGGAGCAGAGGAGCCTGAGGGGTGCCCTCCTTCCTGGGGATCCATTTGGAAAGGGCAGTGTCAGGAGGAAGGAGCCAGGCTCTGCTCTGGGCTGTCCAATGGCAGGACAAGGGGGAATGGGCCCAAGCTGGAGCACAGGAGGGTCAAGCTGAAGATGAGACCAAAGTTTGTGAGTGTGAGGGTTCTGGAGCATGGCCCAGGCTGCCCAGAGAGGTTGTGGAGTGTCCTTGTGTGGAGACCCCCAAAGCCCTGGCCATGTTCCTGTGTGACTGCTCTGGTGATCCTGCTGTGGCAGGGGTTGCACTGGGGGAGCTTTCCAGGTCCCTTCCAACTCCTCACATTCTGTGATTCTGTGTTTCGTTATGGGACTTGAGGGGAGGCAGTTCGTTAGGCCCTGTTCCCTGCCTGCATTAACTCTCTTTCTTTTCTGCAGGGCCAGCCTGAAACCGTCCAGGAAGCCCTGAGATTCACCATGGATGTGATCGGTGGCAAGTGAGTCCATGCATGGAGCATCCCTGGCTGTGACTGTCCAGTTTCTGTGGCTCAGCAATGCCAGAGCACCCCAGGATTGTCCGTGGTGTCCCTGGAGGCACAGAGCCTCACACCCCGTGGTGCCTCAGGCTCTGGGGACGTGCGGCTCCTGTGGAAGTTGCTTTTTTGGTGTCCCTGGAGCGAGGCAGGGTCTGATCCCATCAGGATCCAGCCCAGGGAGCCGGGAACACCATCTGCTCCTCACCAACACCACATCACTTCTCGTTTTTAGGTATAATTCAGCCAAAAAGGACAACGACTTCATCTACCACGAAGCTGTGCCTGCGCTGGACACCCTGCAGTCCGTGAAAGGTGAGGATGGGCAGTACCAGCTCTGGATCCATGGGGCTTAGGGACTGAATCTGCCAGGAATTCAAGTGTTGAGCAGGAGGGTGCCTTTTGGGAATAATCCCTGCCCCGTGGAGCTTTCAGACAAGGCTATGTTGTGTTTTCCATCCCACAGGTGCCCCGTTGGTGAAAGCTCTCCCCGTCAACCCCACGGACCCGGCTGTCACCGGCCCCGATATATTTGCCAAACTGGTGCCCATGGCTGCCCACGAGGCCTCGTCCCTGTACAGGTGCGTCCTGGGCCACCACACCACAGTGGCACAGCTCAGGTGGAGGTGACAGAGCCAGGGGGGTGCAGATGAGGAGCCCGTGCTCCAGCTCAGCCTCTCTGCAGGCTGGAGGGGACCAACCCACCCACGCTGGCTTCCTTGGGGAGCCACCAAATTGTCCTGGTGTCCTGTGTCCCCTGGCAGCTGGAGCTGGCCTTGCTGCCCCAAAAGTGGACATGGGGATGGATGAGGCTCTGGTCACATCCTGCAGGGCTCAGTCCTGATTTATGTCCCAGAGCTAAAGGATATTTATGGTTATTTTCTCCTCTGTCACAGCGAGGAGAAGGCCAAGCTGCTGCGGGACGTGATGGCGAAGATTGAAGCCAAGAATGAAGTGCTGGAGTACGTGTGAGCCGTACCTGAACGGGTCCTGGGCAGGGTTTTGGGGTCCCCATGGCCTCCCCATTATCCCCTCTCTGGGTATCCCACCCTTGTGCCAACGGGAAAGCCAAAATCCCCAGTCCATCACCCTCATGCCACCCAGTCAAGCCCCATTTTGCCCAGCTGTGGGGCAAACCCCGTCCCCCAGTGGGTTCCAGTCCCCAGATTGACCCTGCAGCGATGCTCAGGCCATCGATGCTACACCCTGAGTGTTTGGGGATGGGGGTAAAGGGGCCTGCAGGGAGCTGGGGGACTCTGCCACCGCTCAGGGCCTTGTTCTGTCACCTGCAGCCAATTCATGGACTCCATGCAGCTGGACCCCGAAACCGTGGACAACCTGGACATGTACAACCACATCCCCCCCGTCCTGATGGAGAAATGCGCTGCCCTCAGCGTGCGCCCCGACACCGTCAAGAACCTCGTCCAGTCCATGCAGGGTGAGCCCACAGGGATGAACTGGGAGGACTGGGCTGGGCCTGGGGCTTGGTGTTGGAAAGGGCTGCTCCCATCGCTCTTCATTTTCTGAGATAAATTCCTTCACCCCAAAGGGTTTTTTCCTGTTGGGGGACGCTGCTTCCTCGCAGGCTGGGCCGGTTGAGGCATCTGAACTTGAGGTTTCCTTGCTTTGGTCACCTGTGGCGATGGCTCCAGGGGTCCAGGAGACCTCGTGGTGCTTCAGCCCCTTCCCAACCTCCAATATCTCTCCCTTCCAGTGCTCTCCGGGGTCTTCACCGACGTGGAGGCCTCCCTGAAAGAAATCCGCGATCTCCTGGAGGAGGACGAAGCTCAGGAGCGGAAGCTTCAGGAGCTGCTTGGGAAGGGCCCAGCGCCCCAAGGGTCCCCGCCGGGGCTGGCCGAGGTCAGCAAGGAGTGCTCCAAGTACATGGAGGTGCACGAAAAGGCCAGCTTCACCAACACCGAGCTCCACAAAGCCATGAACCTCCACATCGGCAACCTCCGCCTCCTCAGCGGGCCCCTGGAGCAGGTCCGGGCCGCGCTGCCCTCGCCCACCTTGACCGAAGGTGAGCGGTGCTGGAGAGGAGCTGGTTGAGATCTCAAATTCCTCTCCTGCATCTTCAGGGGCTCCCCTCGCATCACCCCATGCTCAGGTGGTCTGTTGACGAGGTGGGATGGGGGCAGGATGGGATTTTGGTGGTTTCCCCTGCAGATGACAAGCAGGTGCTGCAGAACCTGAAGCGAATCCTGGCCAAGGTGCAGGAGATGAGGGACCAGCGGGCGTCCCTGGAGCAACAGCTACGTGAGATGATCCAGAAGGACGACATCACCACCTCGCTGGTCACCACCGACCGCTCCGAAATGAAGGTGGGTGCCCCTTCCTGTGCCACACATCCCTGATAGACCTGCAGCAAGAGCTCTGCCCCATCCCATTGGGATGTTGATCTGCCTGAGGGTAGGAAGGC
>NW_010183175.1:0-4019 GCF_000695765.1 Mesitornis unicolor
AGCCTGGCCAGGTCCCTCTGGATGGGTCCCTATCTTCCACGGTGTCAACCCAGCCTTCACCTTGCATTGCCTAACACACAGTGTTCAGAGAAGTAACAGCACCACCAGAGCTCCCCTTATACCAGCACAGCTGAAAAACCTGCAAAGAATGCTGAAAGCTGAACCCTGCCCTTTTTAAAAGATCGCTCCAAAACCAGAACTCGTTCTACCCCTGGCCCTGCAGGTGCTGCAGCTGAATTTCTGCAAGGCTCAAAGGAGAGAAATGCCTAAGGAATTCTCTCCCATTTCTGCAGCGGAGATGAAAGGTGGCATTTTAGGTCCACGGGGAAAACCCCACCTACGAGGCTAGAGAAAAGGCTCCTGACTTTTCAGCAGCCTGCAGCTGGCTGCCTGCCTCACATCTGAATCTCATCTCACCGGAGGAAATTGCTACGGATTTTGCCCAGGGGCTTTGCATGAAAAGGCACAGAGCTGTTGAGAAATGAGCTGCCTCATGAGGGCTGAGTTGACACTCACAAAAAAGCTTTGCCTGCTTTGAACTGAGACTTCTCCACTTTCTCCCCTGTCCTGTCCCCAAGTGCTCGGTGTTTTGCTTTTTGGTATCCAACCCTCATTTTCTCCAACAGCTCCTACATTGGCTTGTGGGATTTCTCTTGTGCCTGTTTAGTGTTTAGTTTTGGTGTACCTTAATGTGAAATTACATCCAATGTTCATCTATTTAAGTGCTAGCACGAATGAACTGATGACACAAACTGAAATGATGAGGCATTGATTGTGGCATTCCAGAATCTTAAGTGAAGAAACTGCACTTGTGCTGGAGGAAAAGCAAGAAACACAAATAATAAAGGAACTCTGAAGTAACCATTACTAATCCATCACCTAAAAACGCAAGGATGCTTAAAAAGGAAGTGGTAATAAAAACTGTCTGGGAAATTTTAGACAGAATGTTATTGGAAAATGTTAATTCATCAGAAGTGAGGCTTTTCCTGGAATGACTGCTACAGTTAAACTGCAGCTGGAAAGGGATTTCAGCTCTGGAGCAAAGAGTTGGTGTGATAAAAGGAGGCAAACCCTCGAGCACAGAACCCCCCGGAGTCAGAACTTGTGCTCAGTTTGTAGCACAGATTTGGATCTCGGCCTCTCACATCCCAGTTTCTCTCACATAAACTGCTTGGAAAACTTGGCTTGGGATTCCTCTGCTTCATTTAACAAAAAAAAGACTCTGTATTTCATTTTGCCTTCAAGTAGTTTTAGAAACCTCCCTCCATGGCAAACAAATTCCTCTTCTCTGGTTGCAATTGAACATTTTAGGCTTAGCCATTTTTTCTATTAGGATCTGCAATAAACCAAGGCCCACTAAGGTCTAAAACAGAGCATTTAAATTCTACTTTTCTAAGGGGTCTATGCCCAACACATCTGAGCACAGAGTACACATCCTTCTGCCGAGAAAAGCCAGTTACAGCAAGCTACTTTTAAAAAACCCATCCTTTCACAAAGGGAGAGGGACAGGACCTGCATTTATAGACCTACTAAAGCACATGAAAACAAAGAGAAAGAAAGAAGTGAGACTATTTCTTGCTTGAAAGATTATCGCACAATTTATATGGGGAATTAAAGCACTTCCATAACTTTTATTAGTTTACAGGATCAGCAGCATTCTTGGCTTGCTCCCCACTCTGCACACAACATCCCTACCTGTCCCCAGCACCACAGATTTACCTTTTTCCTTGGCCCGTTGGTATGGATGTACACCAGCTTGTCCCTCGCATGAGAGATGCCCAGGGCTCGTCCAATCACGCTGTTGAGCAAGTTTTTAGGCTGCGGAAATTCCTTTAATAAGTCTCTGGAATCTGAAAAAACAACAAAAACAAAGAAAAATCAAGAGAAAATAAATGCCTTGCAGTTCTTGTGCAGTCCTGCTCACGGACGTGTTACAACATTTGCTTCACTGCGAGCATCGATGTCTCTGAGGCTGCAGATGGAAAAGCAAGGAGAGGGATTAACTGGTTCACCTACGCCGCCTCCAAGCACCAGTAAAACGCTGGAGTGCAAAGCCTCCTGAGCCCTAAATATCAAATGAGACTGCAAACCCAGACTGGTAACAATATTCTATGTCCCAGAGCTCTGAAATGCACAGCTATTTGTTCCTTGCTCTTTTAAAAAGTACGAATATCCTCTCGTTAGAGCTGTAGCACTGAGTGTAACTCCACGATTCAGTGGCACAACCACGTAACAGTTTGGAAAGATTTATTGCCCCAAAAAGCACACAGTATCAAGAGAAAAAACAGACAGGCTACACGTACCTGTTGAATCTCGCTACAAATATCCTAGCACAGAATTCACAGCCCAGATTAACGCAGGGAGTTGGTGCTGTTTCCTCACTCTGGAGGTAAAAGCAGCTCTGTCATTCTTCAATATCAAACTCAGAGTGAGCAATAACTCTGTTGAACGGATTTTGGTATTTGCAAGCCGCTCCTGAACCACGCACATCACCCCAGGGTTAAATCAAGGGTCGCAGCAACACAACTTATATATTAGATCATTATTAGATTAGTAATGTGAAATAACCCCTGGGGACTTCTCCCTGAATTTATTGAAGTTAGAGGCTGGGAATATGGTTTTGTAGTAAATTGCTCAGAGAAACCACTGGAAAGAAGTTTACTAACACAGTTTTTGGAGATAAATGAGCTAAAGTAGCATTCCAGGCCTGCACACAGCTGGGACTGGCTTAGCTGAGCACAGCTCCCTGCCCCAACAGGTGAAAAACGCTGCTCGGGCTACGGCACTTGCAGGAAGGGGATGTTAATGATCACTTCCAATCACTCATTTCAAATAAAATAACAGTCATTAAAGCCACACCGCCCCCAGACGAAGCGATGTCACGCCCACCTCACGTTGCAGGCTCCTTCCTGCTGTCAACACCAGCAGTTTTAGCTGCGAGGAAGCTGCCGTAATTCAATTCTCGCTGCATCGCCGCTGTATCCGAGCGCCTTGACTTTGAGCAGCAGCCCCATCAAGATCAGATAAGGTTTAATGCAATAACAGCTCCCAAACACGGGCAGATCTAACAGCTCGCTGTTGTGCTGCTTCTCCCAGGCTCTGGCACAAACCCAAACGTACAGGGGAATGATTTACAGCCCTAATCCGACAGAAAACTACACCAAAAAAAGGGAATATACGCGGGGTTTTGCTGTGCTCAGAAGCAAAGCAGCCACTGGTACCCAAAATCAGTGCAAGAGAATAGGAGAGGGGAATGGGATCTCTCATTGGTACCCAAAATCAGTGCTAGAGAATAGGAGAGGGGAATGGAATCTCTCATTGGTACCCAAAATCAGTGCAAGACAACAGGAGAGAGGAATGGGATCTCTCACTGGTACCCAAAATCAGTGCAAGGGACCAGGAGAGGGGAATGGGATCTCTCATTGGTACCCAAAATCAGTGCAAGGGACCTGGAGAGAGGAATGGGATCTCTCATTGGTACCCAAAATCAGTGCAAGACAACAGGAGAGAGGAATGGGATCTCTCATTGGTACCCAAAACCAGTGCAAGAGAACAGGAGAGAGGAATGAGATCGCCTGTTACAGCAGCAGAGGCAGTCAGAGGTTCATTAATCATCTTGCAGCCCATCAATGGGTTTGGGCACTGCTTTTTGGAAAGCTGCTATTTCTCTACAGGTATTCAGGGAAAACTTCAGCGATGAGCCAGGAGTCAGAAGCACGCGGTCATAGATACTGTGAGAACGTGGAAATTCAGACTGAGCTACCAAATCCAAGGAGAAATGACCCAACAGTCGCACTCGGAGCATCGCCGTGATCTGCCATCACTGTCTGCTGAAAACTGCGATTTTGGAGTTGCTATAATGGAGAAATTTGGTAAGAGAAAGGCTCTGTAATACAGGCATGTGGAAGAGTCGCTCTCCAAGAGCGAGGGAAAACCAAAGTCAAGGGAGGGCATTACAAGGGCTCACCTGGAAGCTGAGCAATGGAGAAATAACAGAGGTTTTGGGGAAAGCAGAAGAG
>NW_010183176.1:0-11820 GCF_000695765.1 Mesitornis unicolor
GGTCCTTCTCCTCCAGGCAGCTTTCCAGCTGATAAATAACACAAAGATAAACATGCTTATTCTTATCTGTACAGATGGGTCAAGACTTAAAGCCTGGGGGGTCGAGGGGAACAAAACGCCCCGAGATGAGCTCTAACAGCACCGCCTGCTTTTGGCCATGTCCTGTACCCTTTCTGCCTGTGCTGCAGGTCGAAACACCCAGAAAAGGAGGAGGCTGAGGGTGGTTGTGGGGTTTTACACAAAGCCCGTTCCTCCACAGGTGTTTAATCCTGTGCATTGAGAGGAACAGGAGCTGAAGGGTTGCAAAGACCAAGACACAGAAAAGAGCTGCTGTGTTCTGACATGATTTTATTTTGTCAGAGCGCACACAGGGAACCTCGTGTTCCCGTCAAACCACACAGGCGTGCACAGCAAACCTGCTCCTTGGCTTGGCATGCATTGGAGCTCTTGTTTTATTTGGCACTATTAATGTATTTTAAGGTAGCATTTCCCCTGCCTAGACTTACACAAGCGCTGGAAAAGGTTGGTTTGCCTCTTCAAATGAGTGTTGAGCATCGTCAGCATCGTACCTGCATCCCACCATCCCATTTCACAGCACAGGGCAGCGATTTTAGAAAGGAGAGGAAGCATGAGTCTTTGCCTGGTCTTTGAACACGTGTGTTTTGTGAAATCAAAGCAGTTTAAAAGCTAGTCCTCCTTTTTTTGTGCTCTGGATTATGTACTCCTGTTGACCCTAACACGCTTAAGACATCGTATATAGTTTTTACAAGAGCATCTCCTGTAACGGGTTTGACTTGCCCTCGAGGAGTAGCAGTGCAAGAAAACCAAGCGCATACCTTAATTAGACATCTTAATTAGACATCCCTTCCCAAGAGCTGCGGATCTTTAAAAAATAATGCATTCCTGTAGTGTGCAGTGTACTGGACTGGCTTTTAACCACCTTTAGACTTAACTAAAGGGGATGTGCAAGCGAAAAGTGGGAAACAGCTGAGTTATTGCTTCTTATTTGTTACTTCATTCCTAAACTCCTGAAATCTGCAGTCAGAATTTTGGCTTATTCTCTGTCTTAACATCTCTCTCTCTGCTGTCTGATGGGAGCAGCGTGGCAGGAGCTTTCTGAGCTGGTTTTCGTGATACCCGGTGTGATGGGTACAGAGTCGACCCACGTGCTGGCTGTAAAACACTTCTGCCCTGCAGCGTGAACCAGGGCAGCCGTTTCTGCACCGAAACGGTGGCGGTGTGCTCTGCATTGTGTGGTGTGTGCAGAACTCCCCTCAGGTCAAGGACAGGAACTGCTTGAAAGAGTCCAGCAGGGCCACAGAGATGCTGGAGGGAGTGGAGCATCTCCTGCTGAGGAGCGGCTGAGGGAGCTGGGGCTCTTGAGCTTGGAGCAGAGGAGACTGAGGGGTGCCCTCATTCCTGGGGATCCATTGGGAAAGGGCAGTGTCAGGAGGAAGGAGCCAGGCTCTGCTCTGGGATGGCCAATGCCAGGACAAGGGGCAATGGTCCCAAGCTGGAGCACAGGAGGTTCAAGCTGAAGCTGAGGCCAAAGTTTGTGAGTGTGAGGGTTGTGGAGCATGGCCCAGGCTGCCCAGAGAGGTTGTGGAGTGTCCTTGTCTGCAGGCACCCAAAGCCCTGGCCATGTTCCTGTGTGACTGCTCTGGTGATCCTGCTGTGGCAGGGGTTGCACTGGGGGAGCTTTCCAGGGCCCTTCCAGCTCCTGACATCCTGGGAATTCAGAGTGAATTCTGGTGGTGGAGGACACAGATGTAGTGCAGCACAGTGTCACAGAAAAGGGAACAGAGATAAATGGTGTCTGGTTTGTGTTGAAGCACAGCCTGGCAGTGTCCATGAGGGTTGGTTAGGATTTGGAGAGCCATCCTCTGCTGCATTTGCTGCCTCTGCTTTGAAACTGTCTCCGCTTTGTCTCTTCTAGGAAAGCCAGGATGAAGGAACTAGTGTCCAACAGTACAACCAGTATATCTCAAGCCAGGAAAGCTGTGGAGCAATTAAAAATGGAAGCATACATGGATAGGATGAAGGTAAACCTAGACTTACTGTTGATATTTTTAATCCCCTCACTAGTTCGTGGTACAACCTGCCTTTAATATTGCAGAAAGACTCGGTCAGCTGGAATGAAAAACCTGTGATAAGCCATAAAACAACCTTCAGTCCTGTGTATTAGTTTTGTACTGACTGCTTGGTTCTAGTGAAGCCGTTTCCAAAGACTGGGAAAAACCCTAAACCTGTGCCAGAATTTTACATCTGCCAAAAGTGGTGTTGTGTGGAATGTTTAAATTCAGCTGGCAGACGCACGGGTGCTTTCTTTGTCACCGGTATCTGAGGATAAGCACAGCTCAGGTCTCTCAGCTCCTCTTTAAGAACTGGAGGAAGTGTTTAGGGTGTTGCAGTACTCCTGGTTAAGGATGAACTGAGCCGAGTTGCTGTGCTTGGTGCAGAAAGCACCTGTGATCACACTGTTCAGTTTGCATTCCTCAGACCCCATAGCCTGTGGTACGTGAAGATGTGGGTTTATCCTGCTTCTAAATATTTGTGGATTCATTATTTTAACTAAAGTCACTGTTAAACACAGGTTCTTAATGCTTCTAACCAGAAAAGGCTGTGTATCATTGCCCCCTGTCATTCTGCCTTCCGCTAAGCTGAAATTTGGTAAATGAATCAAGGACCTAAACAACTACTTGCATCACAGGAAGTTTTAGGAAAGCAGCGCTCATCTCTTTTATGCTCTCTGCCTCTGAAAATAGGAAACCATTATTTGTGTGAAAAATCCAGCCTCTGCGGCTAGGAAGAGTTTAGAGATGGAAAGACTAGAAAAAGGAAAGCATTTAAATAATCAGCTTTTCTGCCAGCAGCTGTAACTGAGTCGTACAGACTGAGGTTACAAACTCAGTAGCAGTTTGGAAATGTTGTGTGTTAGATTCTTCACGTGGTTGTAACTGTTTGTCCATCCTGTGTGCTGAAATGCTGCGTGGAGACAGCGTGGGGGCAACCCTATATAACTATGGTTTTAAAAGAAGAGAGCATAATTCAGAAACGCTAGTGCACGAGTGGCAGGGGAAAGGGTTGGGAAAACGCATCCCGGTTTATTGGGATTGGAAATTGTTGACATTTAGTAGATTGTCTTGGGCTTGCTTTGGTATAATCAGTGGTACCTTTCACCGCCACACCGTTAGCTCAGCTATGCAGATAGCTTCATTAGTTAATGTGTAACATCCTTGATTACGTATGTGAGAAAGACAGGTTATTTTTACGGTTAGTTTAATTAAGAAGAACACAGATAGCAGCAGCTGTGGCAGACCTAAAGGAGCAGGTGGCTTGGAAGTGCAGTTATTTCACCTTTCAGAACAGCTTGGGGCCAAAAAGGCACCAAGAAAATCTCGTTTGTTCGAGTGCTCTGAGGGTCCCTATGCTAACGTAAACCAAATACAATTTGCAGACTGTTTATGCCTAGATTTCTAGAATTTCTTTGAACAAGTATTTGAGGGATTGTGAGGAGAGGTTGATTGGCTTCTTATTCCCTCTGGATCTGCTTTGCCTTTTAATCTTGAGGCAGTTAAGTGAAGCCAGATTTTACAGAGACACTTTCCACAGGAGAATTCGAGTTCTCACATCATAACCACAAAGGCAGAGAAATGGACTTACCTCCTTTTTTCTGGTGTTTTGCATCAAAAGTCACAAAAGATCGGTGCTTTCCAGATAACTGAATGAAACGCTGTTTTGCAAGTAGCTGTAGCCAAGCGGTTATTCCACAATGGACAAGATCGCGGTGTTAATGTTGAGAAGGTGCCTGTGCTACCGACTGGGGACATCAGCAGCTCCAGCAGGGGCACGGTGTTTCCAGGCACAGAGCTGCTGTAAGCAGCAAGAGTTGTCTCTGCTCAATTAAAACCTTGTCGTTAGAGGTGTGCATAGCTGCCCATTCCCTGCCGTGTTTGGGTTTTCCAAGCGATGTAAAAATGGGGTCCCACAGCCGGTCAGCAGCACTGTGTTTTGGGGTTCCACAGCTTGCTGCTGAGGTGGGAGAGAAGCAGGAGAACCCAAAAAAGGAGGATGGAGTTAAGGGGCATTTATTGATGGGCAGCTGGTGGGGTTTGTACAGCATAGCAATCCCAGAGGATCATGAATTGAGCCTGCAGCATTACCGTGGTTGTGTCCAGTGCTGGGCCCTCAGCTCCAGAAGGACAGGAACTGCTTGAAAGAGTCCAGCAGGGCCACAAAGTGATGGAGGGAGTGGAGCATCTCCTGCTGAGGAGCGGCTGAGGGAGCTGGGGCTCTTGAGCTTGGAGCAGAGGAGACTGAGGGGTGCCCTCATTCCTGGGGATCCATTGGGAAAGGGCAGTGTCAGGAGGAAGGAGCCAGGCTCTGCTCTGGGATGGCCAATGCCAGGACAAGGGACAATGGTCCCAAGCTGGAGCACAGGAGGTTCAAGCTGAAGATGAGGCCAAAGTTTGTGAGTGTGAGGGTTGTGGAGCATGGCCCAGGCTGCCCAGAGAGGTTGTGGAGTGTCCTTGTGTGGAGACACCCAAAGCCCTGGCCGTGTTCCTGTGTGACTGCTCTGGTGATGCTGCTCTGGGGGGGTTGCACTGGGGGAGCTTTCCAGGTCCCTTCCCACTCCTCACATCCTGGGATTCTGTGGAGAAATGAGAGCAGGAAGCACAGATCCCACACTAGGACACATCAGAGGAGGTCATGAACAGCGTCCTCTCTATGAGAATAACACAACTTCCAAACACACCAGCAGCAGAGGTGGGAAAACAAAGGTAATAGTCATGTTTACCACAGTTGTCCCCAGAATAAAGCACTATTTAATCATCTCCTTGCAAGCAGGAAAACAAGGAGTGCTCTGGCACTTAAGAATCTTGGCGTATCGTTTGGTATCCCATTTTTTTTGAGAAGGTGGAAAGTATTCAGAACTGGTTCAGGTGGTGCTGGCAGAGAAGCGGTGGTTGCAGTGCGTGGGGATCGCTGTTTGAGACGTGAAGGATAAGCAGAGTGGGTGCCGTAGCAAGGCTGGTAATTAGTCCCAGTCCGTGACAAGGCAGATGACACAGTAATTGCAGCATTCTGCCCTGTCATTGAAGCTTGTAATTATTAGTGCAGCTAACGGGATTATGTTCTAACTTGGGCTGGTTTTGTCACCTCAGTTTTTCTGAAATATAATGGTGAAATTCCACAGTCCTCCTGAGACCGATTCTGTAAAGCATCGGGGTTGAGTGTTTTATTGTCTGGTTTTATTCCTTTTGGTACTTTGACAACCAGATGGTTTTTTCACTATACAGTAGCGAAATATAAATAAAATATAAATAATAGTGAAATAGAAATAACGGTGTAAGATGTGAGATCAGTGTGATACCTGTGTACTCCGTCCCCTCTGTTTATGCACTTCAAAAGGTTACAGAAATGAAGTGTTAACTTTGTGTTACGAATTCATCAATCAGACTGGAGCCTGATGCTTTTCTTAAGCCGCTTCTGCACTATTACATATAAATTACTTTGAATCTGCAGAGCAAGCTGTGTTGCATAGCAGGGCCGAAATGATAAATGCGTCACGTTCATTTGAATATTCAAATTACACACGTTTATTGCAATTCCTGAGAGGAGCAGTGCTGAAACTGCCCGGCAGCACTCGGCCAAAAATCAACCCCAAGGGCAGCAGGAGCTGTGGAGTGGCCGTCGTTCCCCTTCTCCTGACACAGGGGGGACGAGCTCCTCATTTCGCACAGCCACAGCACTGTTGGGCAGCGCTGGTGTGTCTGCCTGCCGTAAGATGCGGTCCTGTTCCTCAGTCCCTTCTTGTGGGTGTGTTCCTACTAAATCACACCATGTGCTATGGTTTGCCTGTAAGCAAAGTAATTTGCGATGCAAACACTGACGTTGAAGTGCCTGCTCTGCTTTGGGATGCTTGGCATCCCTACCAGCGTTAGGGGACAAGCTAGATACAAACATTTCTGTGGAGCTTTTGCTTGTGAAAGTCCTTTTTATTGTTCTATGGTGTCAAAGCACAGTGATATGTAGAGAAACAGTTAGGAAAACTATGTTACTGGGTTTTTCTCTTCTAAGAATGCTGACTGAAGTTGCACAAAAAGCAGTGCACCGGGGCTGACGCTGCTCACCCACACGAGCAATACACAACACGGTTATGGGAGGTCGGGCTGTTGAGGTCCAGCACTGGTTCCCTGCTCCTATAGGGTCAGTCTGCTTTAAAAGATCGTTGGTTTCATGAACAGAGTAACTTACTGATTAGCTTAATAACTGCAGATGAACTGCGCTGGCCATCTCTGGTAAGCCCTGTGTGTAGGACTCACTGTTACTTAGGGTTTCTGGCACCAAAATGTCATTGAGCTTCTTGGGGGCGCCTGGGGCTGACCTGTGAGAGCAAAGGACCAGCTGATTAAATTAATGAGGATAGAAATGGCTTCGTTTGAGACACAGCTGAGCTCGAGGGACAGCAGAAAAGCTGAAATGTGTTAAATAATTGCGTGTACAGGTGGTTGTCATGAGTGGAGGATACTCCTCCCAAATCTCGTGGTGGTACATCCTCCTAAAATGTGGCTGGAAACACGCTCCCCTCTCCAGCATCTGCCTCCTGTGCTGTGCTGAGCTACAGCGTAGGTCATCAGCGAACAAAAGTGCCTTTTCTGTCTTCTGGGGCTTGATAGGAATTTCACAGCCAGCCTACATTGTGCTGCTTTAAATGAAAATTGGGAATATGATAGGATTCCCAGGTTTTCTGTGTGTTCATTACAGTTCTGCCTCTCTATTCCACACAGCGCCCTCGCGCCCTCAGCCTCATTCTCCTGTTATTGCTTAGCAAAGTAGCTAATTAATGTATCTGAAAGTAATTGCTGTCCTTTCTTTGTACTTTGAAGTCCCATCGTTTTTCATGCGTTTTTTGGTTGAGCTGCTTCTCCCCTGAGCAGCTCTGCTCCTTCTGCCTGGCCCTGCCCGTGGGACCAGGACTGCACCAGTAAAACTGTGCTCAGTCCCCTGCCCTGTACCCAGTGTTCATTCTGGGGTCCCTGCCCACCCTCTGCTCTTACAGGACAGCAAAAATATTCCGTGTATACATTCTAAATTCTTAAATAAATGAGTTGCAGTGGCCTGATGTCACCAATATTCTTGTGGCACAGAGCTGCAGAGGTTGGAGCTACAGCTGAAATGGTTTAATACTTCATTTTTCATTTCCTGCAGAGTATCTTGTGTGCTAACACGCTGCATGAACTGAATTTGGAGACTTTCACATTGTTCATTTTCAAAGTATAATAATATTAAGATAAAAATATGCAGGTAATGCTGGAGTTTAAGTGATTGCTACAAATGCAGTACCACTTGTAGTAACCTCCTCTCCAGAAACACAGGGTGCAAGGAGAATCCCCATTGCTCACAGGCTGTTAACACATCCCTGTTAACGAGTACCCGCTCCTGCTGGACACCAGTCATGCCCACTGATACCATCTCATGTGTGTGAGGATCACTAGGCCTAGTAAGAGCAAATCCAGAGCTGGGTCTGTAGTACTTCAAAGGATAAACCAACCTACTCCTCCTTTACAGGAGCCCTGTTACCAGGTGTTAATGAAGAACACTTGTGCAGCGTAGATGGGTTTGGAGTGATGTGTTACAGTCACGCTCTCTGCTCTCCTCTCCTCTCCTCAGGTGTCCAAGGCTGCGGCAGATTTGCTGGCATACTGCGATGCTCACATTGGAGAAGATCCCCTTATTATTCCAGTGCCTGCGTCCGAAAATCCCTTTAGGGAGAAGAAACTCTTTTGTACCATCCTTTGAGTCGGTTTTCAATTAAAAATGTCTTCTGCTAAAATTTGGTATCAGTGTTGCATGCTTTCAGTTGTAGCATTTTTTTCTTCAGATGTGAATACTTGGCCCATAACTACAATATTTTTAGGAGGTAGTGCATTTTCTGGTAAAAAATAAAAAAAACTCCTAAAAAACTCAAGGTAACCTTTATCTTCCAGACCAGTGTAGAAGTTTAATCTCTTCATAAAGGTTCTTTTGGTCTCAATGAAAGCACTGAGTGCAGTATCAAATTGTAGATACCTTTGCCAGGCATAGATTTTTATGAATCCTAAATGAGTCATCCCGATCCCTCAGCTGTTTTTAACATCCTTACTTTCTTTGGAAGGTGAATTTAATTCACTTGTCTTTGCAGATTTATACCTAAAAAGAGTAGTGAGACCTTTCCTCGAGTAGCACTATTCAGGGTGAAGTGCCGTGAGTGATGATGTTCAGGGGGCTCGGTCTTGTACCGCGAGTGCTGTTTACAAATGTGTCTTGTGGGGATGTAATGAACATGACTGAAAAACCGTCTTGGTAAAGCAGCGTTGTAAAGACAAGCGAAATGAAGATGTACAGCTACGCTCCAGGGCCGCATCAATAAAACTGTAGAAAAACCTGGCTGCTTGTGTCTTGTGTTGAGTGATGATGATTTAAATTACTTCAGAAAGTCAATGGAGCTGTGATATGTCAGTGGTTCCCGAGGACCTCAGTGTAAATCTGAGCAGTGCAGGGGGGTGACATTTTTCTCAGTATCTCACGGGATGGAGGGTGATGGTAAATGGGTGGTGGTGTGCAGTGAGACCCCTGCGCCACCAGCAGCCACTGGTTTGATGCCACAGGGTTGGTCATGGGAAGTTATGGGCAATTTGCGGAGGTTCTGGGAGGTTTTTCATGTTGTCTTTGTTTGAAGTGCAGCTGCAGGAGAAGACTGAGGTGTGGGACAGCACTGATTGATCTGACTTCATGAAGTGAAATCCAGCTCCATCCGATGGAAACAACAACCTCACACTGGTCCTGCTGCTGTCTGGCTCCATCACCCCATCCATCCACCACAGACCCTCCATGGTAATTTACTGCCTGTAGTATTACTGTAAAAACCATATTATTTCTAACCAAGAGGCTTTCAGGATGTCTTTGCTCTAAAGGTTTGGTTTTAATTTGAAGCAGGCACAGAGCTGCTGCACAGGACCTGTTCTGGAAAGCACTCGACTGTCTGGACCAGGTCTTGTCGTGGTAAGGTTCACCTTGGTTCTCGTATCAAAGTTCTGAGCTTAACATTCCCATTCCTCACTTTCAACAGGAATATTTCTCAATGCATGGTGTGTGCAGCTTTATTTGAGGGGGGGGGGCAGAGAAATAGGTCTTAGTGGCTGCTTTATTGACAGTGAAATAAAAACACCTTTCTGAGAATACTTGTTCAAAAGGAGCAGCAAGATGCTCAATAAGGCTCTTTAGGGAATCCTTCCCACACTGTGGTGATGTGGTGACTGCTCCCATCACCATGGCAATGTATTTGTCCTTCCACAGTGTGGTTGAACTGCAGCAGCAGGGGGATGCAGGGCACGCAGCTCTGTAGCAGCGCAGGTTGTGGCTATGTCACCTTCCCCCCAAAACCAGCAGCAAACGGCCCGGTCCTGCTGGCATCCAAGGTCCTGGCAGGGAAACAGCTCACGGGAGGTTTGGGCATTGCTGGCTGCGGGAGCTGCATCTACAACAACCCAGCATTATTCCTCAGAATGTTATGGACTCCAGGTTTTTCTCCAGAATTTTTCTTCAAGTCACTGTGAATGCGTTGGACTCGCTGTGTTTTTAATAGCTGGTTCCGTGTTTGTGGTTACTTTCATCAGTTCACAACTTTTATTGGGTAAAAAATGTATCTGTCAATACGGTTTCATGCTTCTAGCTCTAAAAAAGGAAAACGGGGAGTATTCAATCATTAGGGAGAATGATACTTGGAACAAATATTATGCATTTGCATCTAATTGAATTCATCTTTACAGCACTATTAAACTCAGTACAGTCGTAAAGACCAGCACTGGTGTGGGCACAACTTTCCTGTCTGTCACAGGAAGGTGTCTGAGTTTGGTGAGTGCGTTGAACCACTCAGCTGTGAACAAACAAAACACCAGCCTCACCCAAAAACGGGGTCTTTTCCTTCCCAAACTCCCGAGTAGAGATTGCACAGGATTGTCTGTTGCTGCCACCTACTGCCTCAGTGATCAGCAGCCACTGGAAACGCTAGAAGTTGCCTCCGAGGGGGATTTTACATGAATAAACGTACTTTTTTCGTGGTCCGCATTGCGTGAGGTGGCAGCCATCGCTGTATGCTTCACCCCCATGTTTTGGTTCCAGTTTAGGAAAGGATGGGAGTCACATCTGTGATTTGGTTAAACAGGTCAGGGGTGCAGCTAAAAACCACTTCACAAGTGGAAATCTTCGGGTGTATCCACTGGGGTTTCTATTGCCAAGGCCAAATGCTTCCTGGTGTGGCACAGCATCAGTACACAGCCAGAGCAGAGCCTGGGCTGCTGCTTGCGCTCAGAACAGCGCTTTACTGCAAACACACAGTGTGAATTTTGTGTTTATAAAAAAGAACCGTTGTGACTTTTTAAAACCTGCCGGGTAGCGGTGACTTTAAAGATCTTTGCAGCGTGGTTCCTGGGACTTCTGGCTGTAAAATGATCCTGAACTTTCCCATTGCAAAGACTGTTCACAGCCATGGCTCTTGTACTGCTCCTTGACTGAGGAGCACCCCAGCTTTTACCCTGCTCATTCGAACACAGTGCATAGATTTCATATATAAATATATATGTATATGTACACACGTATCTGCAGTGCTGGTACGAATACGTTAGTCATTGCCTTAAAGATTAGGTGAAACAACTTCAGATGCTAAGATTCCCATGAAAAAAATCCCTTTTTTTCAGGAGCAGAATCCTTGAGGATATAAAGGAAGTGCAGATAGCAGCCTCTTCTCTTCTTTCTCTGACAGCACGTGCATGTTTTGTGCTGGGAGGTTGCCTCAGGCTCCGGAAAATAACAATAGAGAGCAACTATAAAGTGTCTATTCACAAGAAACTGAAAGGCCAAATGGTGATTATATTTCTTTACAGTTCTGCCCACGCCAGCTGAACAAATACTTGCAACGAGGACGTGAACACACTTGAGGATATTTAAACAGACACTGAATAAACGCAAAAAAAAAATACATTAAAAGGTCATTAAAGAAGCTAAGTTAAGCACTCAGTTAAAAAAAAGTCAGGGTTAAATTTGCTTATGCATCTTGCACTTGCCTCTGTGGTTTGCCTGCAGTTGCCAGTGCAGGGATCCCCACAGGGCAGGGTACAGGCAACGCTCGGTTCACGAGCAGCTGCTCCAGACTGTTCTGGTGTCATTGTGCAGCCCAGGCTGTTTGAAAGGACTTTTAAGCATTTCCCAAACACTTCTCACAGCCTGCGGATTTTCAAAAGCAGATTTTAGTCTTCATTTCCTAAAAATTCAATCCTTTCTTTCAGTTATACTTCATATGCATGAGGCTTTTTAACTAAATTCCGTGTTTCTGCTAGAATAGCATCAGCAAGCGTTCATTTAATAGCCTATTTAATAGGCTTACACACATAAACTCATAGTTTATACGTTACATTAACTTCTGAGAAGCCTCTGCTTATGTATCCACATCACTTTTTATTTCTGGTAGCCTTACAGGAGTCCAGGAAATGTTCAACGTTGTCCTGTGTGCTCAGAGGGCCCACAGAGCAGTAACCGACCCCTCACGGTGCTGCTGACCGCGGCTCCCCTCTCTCCAGCCCTACCCGAGCCGCTTCCCTCAGCGCGGAGCCCGGCCCAGGGCGGCTCTCGGCGGGTCCTTCGGTGGCCACCCGGGCTCAGGCGCTGGCCAGAGGCAAGGTGAGAAACCCTTGGACCATTAACATCGACAAAATACCTCTGCGAGAACAAGAGCGCCGCTGTTTCAGCCCAGCAATGTGCTCCTTGCTGGAATCAAACACC
>NW_010183177.1:0-20335 GCF_000695765.1 Mesitornis unicolor
CATCCTGCTGTCCACCAGGACCCCCAGGTCAGTAGGCATTGTAGCGCAGGAGTTTTTAGGAGGAATCTGAAGGAGAAAATGCTTTGTTTACAGGTTGCTCCTCTGCTGCACAGGGAGTAACCTGGGAGAAACACACTGGTGGCATCTTGGAACTGGCACAGCTGTCAGACAGGCAGGACTTGGGATCTCTGCAATGGAAAAGTTTTATGAGCTGGTTAGATGGAGCAGGGCCAGAATAGGCCCTCTGCAGAAAACACACACACTCGACGGTTCAAGTGAGGGAGATGACTGCAGGATCGGTGAGACACGCTCTGCAGGACCCCTTAACACTGCACTGTCAGAGGTTACCAGTAAAAGTCCCGATGATAACGGTGTGCGGTACTCTGCACAGAACTGATGAATGTGGCAGAAACCTGACTGCTCAGAAAACCTGGGCGTCCCAAAGGGACTTCAGTTGGGTAGAGAGGGAGGAGGAGTTGGATCTTAGAGATATCCTTCAGGAGGAACTGGGTATTTTTCAGCAGAGCCCAGATACAGGTGTTTAGAGAGAAGTCAACTGAAAGAGGACCAAGAGATTGAGCAGATGGCAGGAAAGAGTAGCAGGGAAGAGCAAGCACAAGAAGATTTAAAACTCTGCTTTGATTGTGTTGAGCTGAAGTCAGTTGGTGGGTGTCCACAAAGCGCTGTCAGAAAGACAAATTAATTTGGACAGCACAGGACAGGCTAAGAGGAAAGTGATCAGTCTGTGAGCTGTCAGCAGGCGATTATATATGCAAAATTTGTAAATAAGGTCACCTAGAGAGGGAATGCAGAGAAGGAAAAGAGCGGGTCTGGGCGAATGGCCAAGGATGAAGCAGGTGAAGTAGCCGGCAGTACTGAAGATTGTCAAGCAGAACAGGCACAGCCTTAGAAACATCACTGCAGGGGTAACTCTGTCCTGGTCTGTGAGCAGAGGGGAATAAACACACCTCCACCAGCTGGTCTCTTCCTTGGGGGCAAATGTGTCACACTAGCTTCCGATAAGTAACCTAGAAAGAGCTCGGGAAGCTGCCGGGTCCTGGTTCTCTGAGGGTGAATTTCTGCCTCAGTTTCCCTGAAGCCACTTGCGAGTGCAGGCCCAGACCTGGCTCTTGCAGCTGCAGAGACCTCATCTGGAGGGCAGGGCAGAGAAAACTCCGCGCGGTTTAGGGCCATACCCTCATTTGAGCTTTTGGCAGCTATATTGCAAGAAGGGGCAGTGAAGTCACCCCAGAGAGAGCTACAAGGTCCCCACCAAACCTAAAGTGAGGGCGACACACCTTGTTGGCAGCCATAGATTAGAAAAGACAGCCACACAGCTGCAGCTGGCGGGGAGCTGTGCCAGGAAACTGGGCCTACCCAGCATTACTCAGCTGCTACCTGGGCACTGGAAGAGACAGAGGTTGTATTTGTGATGTGCAGGGGCAGGAGCAGTAGGATCCTGAAAGTCACAATTGACCTTAAATTACACGGCCAGCTGGCCAGCTGCTGCATTGTGAAACGGCCCATTTACCTGAGAGCGCTGGCTGGAAAGCATCAGGCAGCATGCAGAGACCGTCCAGGTTAACTTGTCACTGGCAATGGCCTCTCGTGTCAGGAAGAGATTCATGCAATTGACAGAGGGATGGAGGGGTTGCAGGTGTTAGGTCATCACCCTGAGAGCTCCAGACAGCAAAGAGATTCTGGAGAAAAAAACAAAGATCCACTTTTAGCCACAGCGAGGCTCTTCACGAGTCCAGCAAGGCCCAGGCTGAGTAAGGGGAAGGCAGGGCTGGGAATGGACCAGTGAGACAACGGCTGCAAGAACAAAAGGGCTGTATTAAGAGGACCTATTCTGGTACTTAAACCAAGTTCAAGCAATCTTCCTACTGCCGAATGTGAGGATAATAAAGAATCAGATCTCTTGCAATCTGGAAATACCTGGCCAAGTCAATGGGGAAGAGCAGGTGAGACACTTAACCCTTAAATAAGTTCTCTGTTTCTGTCAGCATGTGCACAACAAAGGCAAACCTCTTCTAGGTTTAAGGTGCACAGACCCCAGTAAAAGCAGTATTATATGGCCTTGATTCATAAACAAACCATGCCAGAAAGTGACTGTCTCCCTCCCAGCACTGCAATCCAGTGAACCTAAACATCCCAGACAATGATGCTCGCTGAGTGACAGGTCCTTCGGTGGGGTGAGCAGTGTTAACATCTCTTTCTGGCACAAACCCCACGACAAAGTTAAGTGAGCTGCTTCCAGGGGGTGAGTAGCAGAGGTGATCTGAAAGCCAGGCTCTGTGCAATGCAGAGCTGAGTCAGGACAAGGTGGCCCTGTCTCTCCAGACTGCATGCTTACTTGCCCCAGCAATTCAGAGATTTTCTTTTTTAATGCAGTTTCATTTACAAAGAGAAGCAAGTCTGCAAAGCACAGCTTTGTCCAAATTTCCACTACAAGACTTCATCAGATCACTCCAGACTCTGAGACCGCTCTCTCTCTGCACAGTAATAGCCATTATCCCCAAGCTTTGTGTGTGTTTATGTTACCCTTTCATTTTCCCTTCAGATATGACAAGCAATTTTTAGAAAATCCGTTATAAACTCTTCTGCTCCGGAGTTCTGTCACCTATAATTGCACTCATTTAAGACCAAGGCTGTAGTTTCAAAGTAAATCATAAAAAACACTTAAAATCATCCTACAGACACAAGCTGGATGCAGTACCACAGCCCTCCTCTCTCCCCAGTCACCCCTGCTCTGCTTCTCCAGTCCAGATCACTGTTTTAGACAGGATGAGTGCAACTCAACCACATAAACCAGCAAACTCCAAACAGTAAAGCACTTCCTGAAGCCTCCAGTGCTGCTTTACAGCATGGGAGTGCAGGCTAGGGCCTGCCTTGCAGTTGGAAGGGCACCTCCAGCGCTCAGAGTCACCAAATCAGTGCGACTGCTTGTCACAGCGCTGATCTGGGCCAGTGTGAGGGTCTCTGACAGCACACCAAGAGGGATGCAGTTCGTTGCCAGCCTGCTGTACCCATGGGTGGGCTGCAGCCAGGCTCTCCTGGTTGCTACAGATGGTGCTGGAAACACCCAAGGAAACATCAGCCCCAGTGAGGGACTGGAATGGCAAATCTGGAAAGCCTGGATTCAGAAATGGCCATATGTCTCGCACTCTTACTGAAGACATTTAGGGCCCCTCAAGCTTCATCCATCCAAGTAGAGCATATCTAGAGTAGATCAGAGGGCAAACTGCTGGAGAAACACGGACAGAAACCCCTGGATGCACCTGCAGAAGGATTTACAGAGCAAATTAACTCCACTGCTTGAATTATTTGCATTTGGGGGTTTTAATTTCAACAATCTCCAAAGGCTGTGTAGACACACCAGCGATCCTGAGGCAGCAATGTTGAGAACGCAGCCAGCGAGGAGGGCAGGTGCCTGCACACCATGAGAACACCTCCTTCACTCTGCCACCTAACAACTGTTGGGTATTTAAAAACCCAGCTGGACTTCCAATTGAGCTCTCCATTACCTGCTTCAGTGTGCTGATGGTTATATTGGTGTGTCTGTCTGGAGTTCCCTGGGCTGACTCAGGACATCTGCTTGCTCTTTCCAGCTCTGCTGCACTCTCTCACTGTAAAACAAAGCAAATTATTCAGGGTGGAAGTGATCTCTTATTTTGGTTGTCATCATGTTTTGGTCTCTGTTCAGTGCCTGCGTGCTCGCTTCCAAATCCAGTGCTGTCTGTACAAAACCTGATTAGGGGAATTTCCACCTACAAAAACACATCCTATCTGTTCTTCACAAGCTGTTTATACCCCACAGCTCTGGCTAAGATAGCTTTGAAAAAGCGTCCCACATAGCATACCGGCACGGTGAAGCTCCTCCTAGAGAGACGCAGGACAAGCACCCCCCACATCTCCGGCACAACGGGCTCACTGAGCGCCGGAGCATGTGGGACCTTGCTCTAAGCAACATTTTCGTGTGATGCAGGGAGAGATTCTACACACTCTGCTTCTCTTTTTTCGTGCGGTCTGTCCTCACTCCTCAGCATCTCCACACTGAGTCCCTGAACCTTACACGTGTTCACAGAGATATTACACATTGCATGTAAGACTGGATGCCATGTTTGATATCACAGAAGAGCTTTGAAATGTCACATCCTGGAAAGAAGGTTTCTCTGAGCTGAAGTGAGTGACACAACTGCCAGAGGCCGTACCCATGACATCCCTGTGCATTCCTGTGTCCCGCTTAGCACCAGGCAACTCAGCTGCACACACCACTTTGGTGCCTCAGTCCCTCTGGGTCTGAGGTCTGGGTCCAGCAGAGTTCTCTGCCCCTCATTCAGGCAACCCCCAAATTCAAAAAGGCCAAAATCTTCCCAGTCCCCATTCAAGGCAGCACTCTGTCCCCATACACCCCTGCAGAGCAAAGGGAACCCATCACACAGAGCTCGTCTTCCCACTGCCATGGGGGCCACCTTCTGCTCTCAGTGCCTGCAATGCTGAGCACCTTTAGGAGTGCTCAGCCACAGGGTAATTAATTAATGCAAGTTATCACTTATGTTATCTGCAACTTGAATGCAACTCTTAGCAAGTCAGTGATGGAGATGTGATTCAGGGCACAGCAACAGCAGCTGGGACTTGAGACCTTTGCACGCTCAGTCTCTCCGGCTCTTAAGAGAGTCAGGTGGTGTCGTTCCTAGAAGGTGAATAAATTATTATTGCAAATTACTCTGATGAAGTGGCTTTTATTAGAAAGCCAGACACAAAGGAAGCTTGCTGATTGGCTAACAGTGATGTCATCCCTGGCACAGCACTCAAATGCAGAGACACGAATTTTCTCGTCTACATTTTGTGTATAATTTTCATTTTCTACTGGCAATAAAGCCTTGCCAGTGGAGCCTTTCACCCCGTGAGTGTGGTGGGGGGTCTGTACTTCTCAAGTGGCTGACGAAAGCAAAGTGGCCTTTGTTTCTCTGTCTTGCAATGAACCTAAGGCTAACAGTTTTCACCCACAAAGGCATTGTGTTTCACTGCTCTGTTTTCTTAGGGGGGAACAGAGAAATTGGCAATTTCGGCTTGCATGTACCTAAAACCATTCTGATCACAGATTTTGCTATTTACAAGCTGAAGCTTAACGTGCAGATAAATTAAATTAACAGCCGGGTATCATTCTGATCTTCAAGCAAAAGAAGAATGGGGTTTTGGAAACAGCCAGGCAGCAAACTCCCAAGAAATCATTCCTTTTGCAAGTTTCATAGCTTGGTTTCCTCTGCAAAGCCACTGCGAAACAAATTCTCAGCGAGCTCTGTCAGTCAAGCAGACTCGGGGACCAGCACACTGCGCACTATCGTGTCTTTTCCCTACTTACAAAATTTGCCTAGCAAATATATTTCAGGTGTAACCATTTCTGGATGCAAACAGGCATGCTGGTACAGCTCGAAAACTAGACCGCTGTGCGGACAGCGAGCCTGAAAGCACCACTTGCCTCACTGAACTGGAATGAACCTTCCGACTCAAGCAGCGATGCACAGCGGTGCCTCTCCAGGCTGTGGTCAGCTCTGCAGCTCCCCCGGGCAACGCTGCTGCGGGCCCGGGCTCCAGCCCCTGCCGAGCACGGCCACGGGCAGCGGGGAAGGTTTTACCTACCTGCTGTTTCCTCCCTCCATTATGTACAGCTGAGGTGCACATTTTGTGAAGAACACCTAGTCTAACGTTTCCAGCGCTAGGAACAAGCTCCTGCTTATGCCATACAAACACCGCACTCTCCTCTCAAATACACAGCACAAATCCTGAGCTGACCTACACAGCTTGCTTATTCCCCTTTGATTACAGCTCCAAAGTAATTTGTCCTGCAAGGGCAGAAAACAAAACACATTTATCATTTGGAAGATGTCCTGGAAACCCCCAGATAGTTGCACTGATGAAACTGGACACTGAGGACTGCTGGAGAGCTCAGGCATAGTTAGATTTGCTGTTCCCAGTCACGGGGTCATGACACTCGGCAACATCATCAGCTCCACTTTCTTCCAGGTGGCTTGAAGTTGGAAATCATTGTTTCTTATTGCCTGAAGATTTGCTGAGCTGCCTGCCCTTTGCAGATTAACAGCAGCTGCCCTCAGACTCCTAGATGTTGGATGTGAGGCTTTTGAAGTCCTGAGGGCGAAGGTGCAGAGGACAGGCATGCGGGGAAGAGAGTGCCTGACTGTGAATCAGAGTTGAAAAAGAATATGAAGGCAAAAATCCTAGGAGAGGATGCTGTCTGGCTGAGACGCACGGTCAGCATCAGCAAAAAGGGTATGGGCTCTCAGGTTTAAGCTCTGGAACAGATTCAAACCACCCTTTTTAGATCTGACCTCCTTTCCTGTTGGAGGAAGACAGTGAAGAGAGGGAGCCATGAATCTTGGATCCAGTCCCTGCTTCGTGTGGCTTGGCCTAACAACTCTCTTTGCTTTTACCACTCCACGTGTAGCATGGAGGGTTATTAAAAGCATCAGAGAATCTCAAGTAAAACATTTTTATTGTTTTTAAGAGCTTTGTTATGGCATCTCTGGAGCTCTGGCTTGGACCACCACAGACCAGAGGCAGGAAGCTCAGAAGAGCCTTTGGATATTGAATTACCATTCAGAACCGTATTAAATTCCAAAATTGCAACCACTAGCCAAAAAAAGAAGCCACTGTAGAGCAGAATACACCCATGCAGACAGTGCTGATGTCAAAATGTTCACGCTGGGCCTAACCCTGCTTCCTTTCCTCACACAAAATAACACCCTTGCTCCCATCTTTGATCTCAGCAGCATTATTTCCCCACACGAAGCAGCCAGGCTCTAGAGCAGAATATGGTCCCACTCACTCATCACTTGCCTCACAATGAGAGTTGCTGTATCACTTGGCTGTTTAATAAAGTTGGGGGTTGGTGTATCAGTCAGCTCCCCCTTTTGCTTTAGGACAGTTTTAGAATCACGTCTGGATTATGATATGCAGTAAGCTGTTCTGGGGTGATATGAATCAAAGCCTCGAAAGTGGGATTCTGTTTAATTAATCGTGGCTGAGAGATGAAGGTATTGATCGTAGATTGAGAGGTTCAGGATTGGCCCGGGGGTAATTATTGCAGGGCACATTGTGTTAGGGTGGTATTTTTGAATTTCTAGCGATGTGGGAGGGAAGCTGGGAGGAAGTAAGTGAATAATTGCTGCTAATTAGAACTTGTGTGTGCATCCCAAATTAATTTGTTTGAATAATCAACCACCAACAGCAGTCTGATCCAAAAGTGAAAGCACTGCCCAGAGAGATCCAGATTGCTCCCATAAATTCTTCAGTCTCGTGTCTGGGACAAACGTTTTATGGAACCAAGGCCCTAAACACAGAAGGTTATTGAGTGGGAACACTTGCTTTTGCCTAAGATAAATAAAAGGGACCAGCTGAAGCTGAAGGATGGCAGAGAGCGCATAATAGCAGATGATGCTTCTGCCTCAACCCTCTTCCGCTCACAGCACACAACCTCCTGCCGCAGTCCCGGCAGCCCGCCCGCCTCCGCCTTCACAGGTGGGACATCAAATCCGTCAACGGGGCGATACGGGCTGGCTGTAAGGGGATCAGACACGCCACGGCTGTCGCTGCAGGGATAATAAAAGGTATCGAGGCTAGCAGAGAGGGCAGATGGAGGCAAAGCTGCAGCTAGCAATCTGCGTGCACACACCGACCAACCCACCGCTCCCTGTCCACGGGATCCCCATAATCTCCCAAGGCAGACCTGCTGTTACAAACACTCTCATCACTAACACAGCGGGGGCAGCTAAGCAGAGAGAGCGAATGATCTAGCAGGGGGTTAATAAAAGGACCGACGCAGAACAAAAAAGCCTGTCAGTCGCCATCAAATGCGTTCTCCACCCCTTCCACCCCCCAGGAAATTAAAAACTGTAGCTTGCAGTGTGCACCGTTTTCTCAGCGGGACTGGACAAGGCACTGGGATGTGGAAGGGTAGGATGGGAAGGGGAAAGTTGGGAGTCAAACGTTTGTTCTGGCTGTTGTCTCTCACACGATACATCAAGCGCTGCTATTCTGAAAGACCAGGTTACCCGGTCTTTTGAAACCTGAGGAGACCAAGCCACATTTCTGTGTGCCCTTGCCAGCAGCTCCTCCTGGAGAGAGCCCATCCGATCTTGCCAGGCTGGAGGGCCAGCCTGCTCTGCCTGACACTACCAAAGTCCAGGCTAGCATGTTTCCATGGAAATGGGAAAAGAACAAATGCCTGTGACACCATACGCCTTTTCTGATGTAGATTTTGACCATTTCTAACATCTCTTCCTAATGACAGCCTTCAGGGCTGGATATTTTGCAGGCACAACCAAAACAGAACAAAAAGATTAAAAAAATAATCTGATGAAACAAAACCCACCATCCTTTCTGGTGAGCAGCAGCTAAACTCAAAAGCACATTAATCAACCAAAAACACCCTTCAAAGCAAACAGAGATCTCCGTGCTAAATAAAATCTGGTCATTCCCAGGTTCCTTGTTTCTCACAAGTGATGATCAGATGCCTCCCCTCCTGGGCTGTTTTGTGTAAAGTTTCCAGCACTGTTTTCCCCTGCCGGAGGAATGAAAGCTCTCAGCTGGGAGGCTGCCTGTCTCCTGCCTGGCATTGTCTGCTCTGCCCGGCGCGTTGCCTGCAGCCAGGCAGCGCAGCGCAGCGCGGGCCCGTAGCGCCCTCTCCCGTGGGCCACACGGGCGCCAACCGTTCCGCGCCGCACAGCCGCACAGCCCGGACACCTCGCTTGCTTTCGGGGCGCTACCCTGCCCTTCAGGCCAGCCACCCCAGCCTCCTGCCAGGTACATGGGCAGGCAGGCATCATCCAGCGTGCAGAGCTGGCGTTTCACAAGGACTAATCCCAGCAGCACCTAAAATAGCAGTAACTTCTACGCACGTTGAGCCATGGCCAGTGGCATTTTGGCAAGCAGAGGCAGAAATCTTCACCTTCCTGCTGCTTTCTATCAATTCCTGTGCACTTCAGATAAAGGGGAGTTCCGATCACAGAGGTTTTGCTGGGGGCCTGAGCTTGGCATCCACCAGAGGAGCATGAAATAATTATTCCTCTCTTGGACGCTGGTCTCTGCTCATCACCTAAGGTCTGACTGCATCTTGCAGTGTGCTGAGCAGCCAGGATAACTCACTGGTTTGTTCTGGTACCATCACCATGTAGGGTTTCTTAAGCCTCTCTAGCTCCTTGCTCACACTGCCTTGGGCACTCCAGGCACCGCAGACTGACCTGCCCTGGGCCCCTACCCCGCAACCCATCAGCGCAGGAGCGTCACTAACCTTAGGAGAAGAAATACGAGAGATATTTTGCAGAGCCAAAGGCAAAGCAACAAGAAGTTTTGTTTCTGTAGGGAGTCTGCTTGGTTTGCTTGGGATTATTCTAATATTAAAGGACAGGTTACTGCTTCTAGTGATGGGAGCCAAGGATATGAATAAAGAGGCTTCACAAATACAGGTATGTTGCATCCATAGAATAAATAAAGCTCATCTACAGTTGTCATTTTACTTTCTAAGTGGGTGAAAATGAGGCATCCCACCCCTAGGAGATCCAGAAAGTGATCAGGTACCTTCATTAGACACAAAGAGGAGGCTGGGCATTAAACACTGTCCAAGATGCCAGGCCTGGCTGAGCACAGCCATGCCATCAGGAGAGCGGTCTGCTGAAGAAGTCAGCCTTCCTCCATGGGGAACACCACTCCCAGGAAGAAAAGCTTTCCTGGATGCCATGAAAACACTTGGAAAGTGGAAATACTTCTGTCCGTCCTCAGTGCAAGGGACTGCAGGAGGACCCCAGCATCACAGCCAGAGGGGGCCCAGACCCGGCTATACCCCTAGGGCATTCAGCTCCACACTATGGTTGCTGCAATAAGTCAGCAAAAGAAATTAATAAATTAAATAAAAGGGGATTTTGATTGACCAGAACATTTCAGCTGTCTCAAAAAAAAAAAGAAGCCCAGAACTCTGTATGAGCAAGAAGCAGAGCTCCGTGCCATGTCCCAGCCCTGCTCTCCGCACTGTGGACACTGGCAGCATCCAGCCAGATGTGCCCTCAGGCCGTACCCAGACTCATGTGCCAGCACCTGCTGCTGGAAATTGTCTTTCTGTAATAGTCCTTCCTGCCACATTCATCTCAGACAGCAAAAAAACCTACCACATCTCTTGCATCACGTTAGATGCTAATATAGATCTGCATTGTCACGCTCCCAGCGCAGCCAAGCCAGCCCCTGCAACACCAGGTTTATTTTGTGAACCACCTGAACCCAGCTGCCTCAGCACCGAAGGGATTTTCTCCAGACTTGGGAAAACTGTTCCTTCTTTTTCCTACCATCGTAAAAACTCTCGTGCATGCCGTGTGGGAGGCTAGATGTGGGTGACTGCAAGCCCATCTTGCGATGACAGGAGGCTGGCTGATGCGGGGTTGTAACAGGGCTGAGTCTGTTCCACGCTCCGCGGCAGGCTGCAGGCCTACGTTCCTTCTGCGCGCTGCTGCTGCAGCCCCAGAGACTGCGTATGTCACCAGCCTCCAAGTCTCACTCGTCTTACACTCGTAGTGAGCCTGTGTATTTGTGGTTTCAGTGAAATATACGACTCTCTACTGCAAGGCTGTACGAGCAAGAATTTATCTGCTCAACAGATTCTGCCAGTTACCAAGTGCAAGATTTATCCTCACTAAAAGGTCTAACACTGACGGATGTCCTGATGGTAAGTTCCAGCTGGTCTTTTGTGTACTGGTGTCAGGAAGTTTTGGTTTTTCTCAGCACTTTTCCCCTTTGTCTTTGTTCTTCCACCATTGCTGGCTGTGGTAACACTGAGAGCATCAGCTTCAGAGCATGCAGACACCAAAAAGTCAGTAAATTCCCCTCTTGGTGCTCTAGACTGAGGAACAGGCCAAGTCCATATTGCCCAAAGGAGACACAGGCATGGTCCACATGCCCCAGACTCCATCATTCCAGGTGGACACGCACTCTGACATCAAAAATTGTGCCAGGCAGCCATGTCCAGCTCTGACAGACTTGAAGACACCCCTGTAATTGCTCTGTCTCCTGCCACTGTGTTTAAGACAGCTGTGGTCATCCTAGCTACTTGGACTGGCACTACAATGGCCTATGTTTCAGGCGGGTGATGGTGACCCCGTCCTGACAGAGCTCTCCTAGCTGAGCCATCACCGGTGCACTCACCTACTCAGGCACTTTGACCTTGACAGGCTCTGAAACTGCTGCCCACAGCCTCTCTCTCGAGCACAAAGCGTCTGTTATTCCACCGAAAATGTGAATCCCAGACACTTGTAGAGCCCCAGCTTTTCGGGTACTGAATTTACAGTTTGTCTCCACAGTGACGTTGCAGATGAAAAACAAAATGCACAGAACTGAAAACAAAAAAAAAATCTTAAAAGTATTTTCTGCTTTAGGAAATGAACAGATCTAGATTCACTGAGCTTAGCTCAGTCTCGTCTGACACAGGTCCTTTTTCTGGCTGTGTCCTCCTGACTCTTTCCCCTCCTCAAAAACACCTCATCAGAGCCTTCCACCACACAGCTCCCTGGTCAGTCTTTGCAGGGGCTGCACTATTTTGTTTAAGTATCTGTAGGCACTAAATGAGACTTCTCTGGTGCCTTTCAGACTTGACAGAGTAGCAAATATTCACAATTGTAAATCTGTCTTGCACAGTTTGTTCTCAGATTCCTCTTAACTGCACCCAAAGTGTGCACACAGTTTGGTTGATGCTCTGTCTTTTTCTGCATTTTCCTCCACTCAGAACAAAGATGCCATTTTACTGTTGTCTTGCTGTATTTATGATCTGCAAGGCTGCTCAGGGTCCAAACCATGTACACTTGTGTGCTTTCCTTGTCATACAGATAAAAGCTGCAGCATGCCATTTCAGCAAAATAAGCCAAAGGCATTTTGGGGGCACTAACAGTGGCACGCTACAACTGCTCCTCGGGGACTTGATTTCCTCTTTAGAAGATCCTCTGTCCTTGAAATACAGGTTGAACTTTTCACATGGGATCACAATTGCTAAGCATTCCTGTGCTATTTCAAGATATCTTTGCTCTGTTGACAGCAGTGACAAGAACAGGACAGGCATTGCTTTCTTGCCCCTCCATTTACTGCCCACAGATGACAACATTGCCCTTCAGCACGTATCACTGTACTGTGCATCGAGGGGTAAGACCTGCGGTGGGCCAGGCACATCACACTGGTGTAAATACCAAAGAGACAACTGTTACAGAGGCAGAGCTAACTAAAAGTTTGCAAATATTTGAAGAGTTTGGAAGGAATCCAGGGTTTTTTACACATCCTAATGGTCCCTGAACTGGGTTATTATGAGTGGGTGGGTGGCACACACCTTTCCAGAGCCACATCTCGACCTCAGGAAGCGAGCAGGTGTCTGCCGCACGCTAGAATTTCATTTTAGGTGTATTCCCCCAGCCCTTGTTAGCAGACTAATGAGTCTGTGATTATCATCTGCCACAGATTCTGTCTTGAAGACATCTCTGGACCTGTCTGCAGAACGTCATTAGGTACCACAGCAACTCCTGCATGGCTATTAACATGGCTTGCTGTGGTGTCGATATACTGAATAATCTGAATGGGACATCCTTCCCTTGTGGTGAAGGATAGCATCACTCCCCTCATTTTACAAAAAGGTCAACGGGAAAATTACAGAAGGCTTCTGCTGGCCTGGAAAATGAACCTAAACTCCTGCCCAGAGGGATTCAAGTTTAGTTGGCCAAACATTCACAGCATTTGCCTAACAGCACGGGCAGCACCAGCGAGCCCTGTCTGACGCTCTGCCTGGAACAGGCTGCACGAGAGGTTGTGGAGTCTCCTTCTCTGCAGACATTCAAAACCCGCCTGGCCGTGTTCCTGTGTGACCTGGTCTGGTGATCCTGCTCTGGCAGAGGTTGGACTGGATGAGCTTTCAAGGTCCCTTCCAACTCCTAACATTCTGTGATTCTGTGACGCAAGGCAGAACCTAGTCATGCCTCTCCCTGGTATTCTACTACCTGTTACCCACAGGCAACATGGGGCTCACAACCGTTCCTCACTGCTTTGCGAGGCAAAAGTTGCTATTTCAGTTGAAACGCTGAAGGCTGATGAGAATCTGACAGTCCATGCTTAAACTGTACTGAGCACCAGCTGGGAAGTGGGTGGAAATTAATCTTTTGTCAAAGAGTTAAATTCCATTTTCTCCAAATTAATTAATTCACAAAGAACGTATCCCTTCATGGATTTCACAACTGAAAACAAAGCCAGTCCTGCCTCCCCCTGCATTATCTGTCAGTCGTACCACAAAGAACAGAAGAGCTCACTCAGTTGTTCCTCCTGTGATCAAATCATGGCGGAAAAAAGAAAAGCCTCTGTCCTGGCTTTCCATTTATCTGAGGCTCTGAGCTGCCTCACATCTATTTTTCTACAGTTACACCCAAACATCTGGTTCTGCCTTTTGGTTGGAGCTAATTTACAGGGCAGTGACCCTAGCCTTCGGGGAGCAGCCAGAAGCCCCACCACAGGGTCACTTGCCCAGCAGACAAGGCACAACCCAGCTCCATTTTCAGACTGAATTTACCTCAGTTTCTATTAAATGCCAGGTGTCTTTGGTATCTCTGCCACAGAGGCAACTCTCAGATCTCATTCGGTTTCCCGTGGACAAGATCCAAGGAGTGACGGATGGCTGGATGGGTGCCCAGCTGAAAGCTCGAGAGCCTAACAGCAAGGAGCATCTCCACACCTGTGCCTCCAGCTAAATGTGACAGAGGCAGTAAGATGCACCACCACCAAAAACCCAGCTGTCCTTGGGCTCCTGCTCCTCATCTGGTGGCACAGCCTTAGTCAGGCTCATCTACTTTGATGATTTCTAAGTCTAGGTGTCAACTGGTCAGTGCTTAGCTCTGCTTTTTCCCAGTTGAGCGTCCTATGCAGCTGCCTAGGCTCGTCTTTCTCACCTTCAGCTGCCAGCTAAGTGCTAAATCGGTAGCAGTCTCCAGAGTTATCAGCTCCTTTCCCATAACGGAGCTCTGTTTGGGAAAGGTTTCCTCTCACACCTCCCTGTTTGGCATCTCAGGACTTTACTTGAAGTACGCTCAGTAACACCTCTCCAGGGCAGAACATGAGACAGTCATGGCATGTCAGATTAGAGACACACACAGCCCCTTATCTCCTCTCTGACAGCAGGGAGTAGTGTGATGTGTGGGAAAGAGACACCAAGCCATCACTGACTGATCACCCTCTCAACAGGGAGGACTTCATAGCCCCCTACAGCATTACTCTAGAGCACCTCTGCTCAAGGCTGAAGCGTCTCTGCTTATTGAAGTACTCCTTCATTGGTCCAGACTGACAATCATCCCTGTTGCTTTTCCCTGGGCATTTTTCACACCATATAGATTTTGAGGTTGACAGGCAACCAAAACCATTCTCGTGAGCCTGCTAAAGTAAGCCTTTGGCTAAAGTGAGAGTCCTGTCAACGGCAGTTTAGCAGATGACCTTCTCGGGAACAGGGCACTGAGAAGTCTAAGCGTTTCTTTCAGAGAGGAATGACCTCCTCCAGACAGCAGATGGAGTAGTGACTCACTGCTGAGGTCGTCTTCTGCATACGAGATGTTTCAGAGGCAAAGTGGGGATGAGTAAAGAAACGAAGTTCTCTGTCTTGGCCACTACTCAGAAGGGAAATTTCACAGAAATAATTTCTGAAATCCAGAATGCAACACAGAGAGAAAAAGACTGGGTTCCTTCCTTCTACGCTTCTGTAAAGATGCAGGAAGAGCCTTTCTCAATATGCTCATCACGGAGAGGCTTCTAGCACCTTTTCAGACCATTTGCCTGCTGGACTCGTCTCCCAGATCACGACGCTGTGGGCCATCAGTGCTATGGGTAGAACAGCCATTTCTACAGGAGAGATGTGCTTTGCTCTGAGGCAGAGAGAACAACCCCATCACCCAAATTAGCCTGAAGATATCACAGGAAAGCATTCCATCCTGCAGCACTAATGAAGCACAATCTTTGAGCTCATAAAATGAATACAGCATAAATCATATGCAGACTTTCAAAAGGAAGTCTCTGGAGCCTGATCTGCTTGGTCATCTATACGCCCACAAAGCAGCTTCCCTGGGAATCTAGCTGGTTTTCAGCTCAATCTCTTTAGCTAAGCTGCCTCTCTCTGTCACACACACTGCCTAGCCTAGAGGTAGGACATTCTCCCAAGACTTGCAGGTGCCACAAAACTACAAAGGAAAGAGGAATTTCATGCTCACAGAGCCTCAGCAGTATCTATATGCTCACATAAGTAAAAACAGACCTCAATATCTATAACAGCACAGATTGTGTTCTGGATTTCTGTGTTTTCCAGTTTTTCATACTTCTGTTTCCAGAAGATACTTTCTTTGAAATCGTGTTCAAGCCCTTCCCCATACAGACAGTTTTACCATACCCTTGCTTCTCCACCTCTTTTTTTTTGTTTTAGAAAACAGTTTCTGGGTGTTCTGCCTGCGTATCACTTTTCTCAGCCACATTTCTGCTTGAGAAATTTCTAGTTCTTTGCTTATTGCCTCTTTGTGGAAGAGGTTAGAGACCTCTTCTGCCAATTCAGACAAATCTGGTTCCATGCACAGCCACAATTTCTACCCTGGCTTCATTTTACACCAAATACTCCATGCCTTACGCCTCTTGTCATTCACACAGGAGGAAAATACCAAGGACAACTTTGTCAAAGCAAGTTCCATGGCTAAAACCTCTGCAGATGGACCTACAGAAGACAGCTTTGCTAGGCATCACTATTTATCAGTTGCATTGGTTGATATATGATGAGGGATGCATGCGAGTACTTTACAACAGGAACTGTGAAATACACAAACAGTTTGGGCAGTTTCTCCAGTAAAATTCTGAAACAACTGTCTCTCAGTAGACCAAGACACAAATTTACTGCAAAATGTGATTCAGTGTTTCAGCATTTTAAAATGTGCCTAGCTCACGGTATTGCATAAGGCACAACCTGCCAGTCAGCAGATCAGCCGCCCAGGAGAAAGCAGAACCCTACAGCCGACTGCTACAGCCTCCAGTTCCTGTTCTTTCAGTTGCAGCACAGCCTGTGCTCACCAGACTGGAAGGTGCAGATGAAGAGAATGGGGCTGAGGAGGGTGGAGCTGACGCAACCATCACCTTACCTTGTCCCCACCCAATGCAGTTCTTCCACAGTTCTGTGTGTGTGATCAGAATGGCAAAATGGCACTGAGGCAGCGGAAGAGAAGCACTCCCAACAAATACATATCCCGTGCCCAAGATCCAAGCTGTGGCTATTCCAGATGTGTGTAGAATACACACTGAACAAGGAACAGAAGAAAAAGAAGGGCTATTTTCATACAACAATGCTAGCAAAAGTGTGGTTTTGGTGGTAAAACTGTGTGGCTCTCCACTAGAAATTATGCCTCTTCCCTCCCCTGTGCTCACAGAAATCTGAGCAGAGGCTATCCTGTCTGTTGCCAGAGTACCCTCAGCAGCTCCCCGTGTGCAGCACTGCAAGCATAGGCCTCAAGGACAGCAAACACTTTGACTTCTCTATTCAAGTCTCTCCAGGCCTGCCTAAACCTTTTTTTTCTGCAGTCTTCTGCCACAGCAAGGGCTTCAGTTACAGCCTAGAGAGCTGCAATTCAAAGGCTTCTTACAGATCCAGCTTTTAGGAGTTTTCTTGAACAGTTACAGAAGAAAGAGTCGCACTTCTGACACATAATTTTGCTGATGGGGCCGTACCACACCAGTTTGTTAGTTGGAGGTATATGCTGATGAAGTAGTGATGACATTCTAGCAACACCCTTTGTATCACAGCAGTGAGGACAGATTTGATAGACACCAAACATTTCCAGGCACATTCACTACCAATGACACTGGCACGCTGTTAATGTGAATGGCAATTATAACCTATATAATAAAGAATCCAAAATATACATTATGAGATGCAATCCACATAACGCTCACCAATCAGTATGTAAATTGGATGGATTTAGGGGACTAAAGGATATTTTGAGAGTTTTGTTTTCAGAGTTTCTTTCCAAATATAACATTGGGCATCTGTCATTCATCTTCTATCTTGGCAAAGAAGCTCAGAATACAGGGAAGTGCTTAAAGCGCTGCTCTGTCCATATGCACTGCTCATACAAGGTACACAGCCATCTTTTCTTCTGGGCAGTATACACCACCACCTGTAATACATCTCGTAACTCTCACGTGGCTGTTTCCAGGGCCAAACCTGACAGATAAACACGGGTTTTCCTAACCCATCTTCTTCCTTCAAAGTTTTTAGTTCTTCCATTTCTCTTGGTCTGAACCATTTCCTCCAGGAACAAGGTGACTGTTCCTGAGCTTAGGCAGTCACTGCCACACACTCGAATTGCTCAGGGTGTTCACCAGCACACAAGGCAGCTCACGCTTGCTCCAGTTCCTGCATATTCTGCTGGAAGCCAGGCTGATCACCACAGGGCATGAGCTATCAGGACTGCAAAATCCAACAATTTGGCTCAAATTGAAAGAAACGCGTAATTTTGGATCTGGATGTTCCCAGCGCCAGCCCCGGCGTCTCAGCCAAGATGGAAGCTGTTCCACCCCCCACTGCTGAGTTCTCAAAAAAACAAAAAAGGGAGATGTCAAGACCTCCAAGGCAGGCAGATTTATAATCAGGAGGCAGAGTGGGAGGGAAAAGTGATTTTCTGTCCAGAAACACTCACTTCTGCAACAGCAAATCTCTCTTAATGTGGTAGATCGGATTCTGCAGAACATCCAAACAACTGGCATCTGACGGCTTCATACCAGGCGCTTCTTCCAAACTCTTAATTCTGGGTACAGACTATGCTGATACCAATTAAGTAATTTAAACTGGGACTTGCATCTTGTCTGTGCGATTCTGCATCTGAAGCACTGCACTACCAAGGGGTGTTTTGCAACTGCCAAGACATGAAAGTGTGTTTGTTATTAACACATCACCATATAATTAAGGAGCTTAGCAGGGGGCTGGATATTCACATGTTCTTTTTCCACTGTTGCTGACAGTGCTAGATGAAAGTCTCTAGGTAGCCCGTTAGGTGACAAGTGAAAATTAGTTCTGTGGCCAAAACTAATTTGGCACAATTTAGCAAAGAGATGGCATTTTCTGCTCCAAAAGGGCCCAGAATTGGAACAGCAGGAGGTGTTACAGATCAAGATTGAGATGCGCTGGCCAAGCTGAGTGGGTGCCTTACGGAGCAGAGCAGCAGTGGGTGCTGAAGTCCAGGACTGAAATATGTTGGCAGAGCTCAGATGGGGAATGTTGCCCAGTTTCTGAGAACAACACAGAGTCTGTATTTTAATTAGAGCTCCTCTGCTCATCTGCATGGCTCAGCACAAACTTTTATATTCTGAATTTTCCAGGCCTTTATTAGGATCCAGCCAAAAAGCCTATTTTTCCACTTTTTCCAACTCCTCCCCCAGTGAAGACATGCTCAAGCAGCAGAAATGTACAGACTAATTTCTTGTATATGGACTGATACACGGTTCACACTGTAAAGTTTCCAATTCAGATTAAACAAGGCCTGTAATCAAAGACAGGAGGCTGTGGGATTTCAGAGAGAGGTTTGATAGTGCAGAAGGCATGACACGTAGATGAGCGAGTTGGACACACAAAAAACGAGTAACTGACTTTATGGAGCCTGGGGAATGCAAAGAAGAGCAGTAATATGTTAGGAGTGCTGGGTAGGACAGGAGGCAACAGGACTGCAAGCATCTGCAATGCAAATCCTGCCCTGAGTACTGCCTAATGTTTATTAGGTACAGCTAAATATTCGATCCCACGCATTACAGATACGCATGACCGATCCTAGCAACAATCAAGGAATTCATAGTTGGAAAAAACCTCATCCCCCTTTCCCCATTGTGTACAGGCCTACAGTTTAAGCTGGCCAAAGTAGGTCAAAGGGAATGAGTTCATTTGAGTATGTAAATTCAACATAACAAGGAGTAAAGACAATGCTTCAAGCTCATGAGTTCAAGCTAAGAAAAACAGGTCTTCCTAGTTCCTTTGGAAACTCAAAGCTTTGGCTTTCACCTCTCCCTGCTATTTCCCATGCTTGCCCATCTTCATCTCCTTTCCTCTTGCCTCCTGCCTAACAAGTACCAGGCAAACCCTCCCATTTCTCAAAACCAAGCCTGTGGTCCAACGAGCAAACTCAGCAAGGTCATTAAAAAGCTCGCACATAAAGGTTTGTCAGCTCTGAGTGGCTGCTGAGAGCATGTGCTGTGTGCGCAAGTCTCCACAGCTAATTTTCAAACAAGCACGAAAACCCATCTATTGTCTGCCTCCTGCAGACAGAGTCTTTATTCCTCTTTTTTTGTTGTTTTGTTGGGTTTTTTTTGCTAAAAGGAACAAGTTCTGTTTCCAATAACTGAAGACTGATTAAATTCGCTGCCTCCTCAATCCACTCCCCCCAGCCATAAGCAGTTCATACCATGAAACAGTGTCAAGAAAAGGATTTCTTATACAAAGGACTTAATATAACCAGGGAGAAGAAACAAAGGAAAACTCGCCATTAAGTTTTGATTTAACTCTTTCTGTTCTAAAATCCACTAACACTTACCTTTTCCTTCCTGTGCTTTTAATAAAAGTATTCCAGTGAAAACCCTTTAAATTGGTGCATCATAGCTTTGAAATGACACAGCACTGAACCAGAAGTTATCAGCCCAATATTTCTGTAATTAAATAGGTATTTAATTAACACCTTTTACTCAGCCCGAGAAAACTCCTCTGAATCCAACAGTCCTGTGTCCCTCTCCGTTACCTCTAACTAAAGCTTGTGGGGCACTGCGTGGCTCACAGGAAGGAAATAAGGAGCTGAATTTCAGCTCTCAGGTGACAATTTCATCTCTGATTTGACTGTTTGAGGCAAATGTAGATCTGCAATGGCTTGAAACAAATGTCGACCAAGAAATCGCTGTTTAGCTCTGTAACTGAACAGGTTCTCTGAGAAAACCTCTCTTCTGTTTCTAAAGCTTTTATTTTCGTCGGCAGGAATTAAAATCATAAAACAAATCTTGCAATTACCACTGCAGTCTCATTCAAGTCCACTGACAAAGCTGGTCATGGAAATTGGACAACAGTGGTTTACAGAGACCAAACAGCAGTGATTCTTCCTGAGCAGCTTCCATTTTGTTGCCATGAAAACTCCACCTGTTCTGGAAGTAAAAAAAAAAAAGACAGAATATTGCATCAGATGAAAAACGAGTCACCCCAAAATGGAATCGTGGCTTAATTCACCAAAGTACTGCTGTATTAGACAGGTTATCT
>NW_010183178.1:0-3514 GCF_000695765.1 Mesitornis unicolor
CCCTTTCAACTCCTAAGATTCTGTGATTCCCTGTAGTCTTCCCCTGCATACTACCTAACAGCAGTGCCTTTCTGCTCTTTGTAAATGCCCTGAGTCTTCTTCCCCTCCTGTGCCTGTCTCCAGCTGCATGGGCACACCATTCCCCTTTCCACAGCACTCATGCACAAGCCCTGTGTGCTCATCATCAATGTCGTAGCCTACAGCCCAGGGCCAGAGCTGGTCTACTTCACTGGTTTATTAGCACCCTATTTGATGACACACAGCAGGGCCTCCAATGCCTGCTTCCAGTGCCATCATTGCAGTGGGGCTAAGGGGGGCAAACACCCCTTTTGCTAAGCCTGAACCATTCGAGTCTCGTAGACACACAGCCAAAGGTCACTGCCTAGCCATGGACCAAATCACCATGTGGGATTCTAAGAAAGAGCCATTTCCAGTGATGTCTCTGAGGGATAAAGTCATCAATTGACCAGGAAAAAAAAAAATTACAGCTAAATTTCAAGAGATATTTGGAAGCAGACACTCTTAAGTAGCAATGGTGGCAGGTGCCCAAGTAAGAGTGTAATTATGTTCAATAAGTTACTCCCTGAAAAGCTCCCAGAGCTCTTATTATCTCTGGAGTGATATGAAGAAGTGATCTCATAGAGCTTACAGGAGGATTCAGCTCTTTGTTTCAGATTAATTATGTTTCTGAAAAGAAAATTAGTATTAGAAGTCTGGGAAAAAATAGAGGGTAAATACTCAATGAAAGTGATGTAAAATTAGGGTAAGTCATGTCACACCACTGTTTGCAGTAGGAGTCGTCTAGCCTTACACTGGCTGAAATCAGAGGAAAATTCTCTATCTCACCTTGCAGAGAAAGACCTCCCTCCAGCAGACACTTTGGCTGGATTAAAATTTTAACTAAGAACATTTTCCGAGGAAGGAGAATAATAGCTTCATAAATGTATATACCTTACATCTGAAATCTCATTGGCTTTGAATTAGCTATGCATTTGCAGGCCCTTTCGGTCTGACACTCTTTTGTGCAAGATTATTTATTTCTGTTTCTAAGAAGCTTTGTGTAATAAGGTGTTAAGCTCAAGATAGTTTAAACTAATATTTGATTGTGGAAGAGGGTAATATCACTGAATAAGGTTAAACGTGGGTGCTTATAAAATTAAAAATTGCTTCTGCTCTGCTTTGGCAGATTAGACCTGTGAAACTATAATAGGATTTCTCTCTCTGTCTCTCTTTCTCTCAGGCTTTAGCTTTTCCCTCAGAGTAGCAGAGGCAGGCGACAGACAGTGAACTCAGCCTTATGTCCAAACACTGGAAAAGTGCATGTGAGACTTTGGTCCAGCGCAGGGCCACAAAGATGATTGAGGGAGTGGAGCATCTCCCTTATGAGGAGCAGCTGAGGGGGCTGGGTCTCTTTAGCTTGGAGAAGAGGAGACTGAGGGGTGACCTCATTCATGTTTATAAATTTGTAAAGGGCGAGTGTCAGGAGGAAGGAGCCAGGCTCTTCTCAGTGACAGCCAAGGACAGGACAAGGGGCAATAGGAGCATAGGAGGTTCCATGTGAACATGAGGAAAAACTTTTTTACTGTGGGGTTGACAGAGCACTGGAACAGGCTGCCCAGAGAGGTTGTGGAGTCTCCTTCTCTGGAGGTGTTCAAAACCCGCCTGGACGTGTTCCTGTGTGACCTAGTCTAGGTGATCCTGCTCTGGCAGGGGGGTTGGACTGGATGATCTTTTGAGGTCCCTTCCAACTCCTGAGATTCTGTGATTCTGTGATCAAAAATCCCCATAGCGGGTTACCGCTTTGGCTGTAAAGGGCAAACACGCTAGAGACCAGGTTAAGCCCACTGACAGGCTTGCAAATTAAAGCACTAAGGCCTGAACATTAAGATAAGGAGCAGGCAGCTGTTCTGAGCACTGCAGCCTGACCAAATGTGCCTAGTGAAGTGAGTAACCATTTCCAAATGCTCTGGTTGAGCGTAAGCTACAAACTAAGTGAAAACTTGGATGGGTTATTCAGAGATGGCATTTTGTGAGAGTCAAAATCCTGTCTGGGTACAGAAGACTGATTTATTCCCCCCGAGCATGATTACCTGCTCATCTCTTCTCTCCTCGTGAGTCAGAGCTGCCCAGCAAGCGTCGCTGCAGAAGAGAGATGCTCCTTCTGAATTCTCCCGCGATTGCTGTGGTGGGGAAACAGGCCCTGGTCCCTTGCTGAGCAGACCCTGGCCTCTGCGCCATGCAAACCTGGCTGTGGACACCCAGAGCCCCATCCCTGGCCATAGCAGGGGAGAGGAGAGCAGTAGGGGAGCCCCAAAGCAGCATTTTGTCCTATGAAAGGAAAACACACTTGTCTTTTTGGGAACCTGAACACCCCAATCCTCTGCCTACTGCAGCCACCCTGTAGAGCCACTTGCTGTGCTAGAGGATGAAGCCAAACATCAGTGAGACATGACATGGTAGAAAGGACACCACCACTGGCCTGCTTTCAGGGCTCACATTATGCCATCTGAAGCTCCCCCTAGAAGGTGACTCCTCTCGTCAATACTCATAAATGCTGCAAGGACTGCTTTCCACATGCAGGTGTGTGTGAGGAGCAATTAAGTGAACCCAATCTTTCCTTACCAGGAGACAGGGTGGCCTCATCACCCTCAGGCACAATGGCAGAAGCCTGCAGGTCCTTGTCAGTGTACCCAGCCCTCAGCATGTGCCTCCTGGCCTTGTGGCCTTTGTAAGGAGAAACCTGACATGGCAAGGGGCAGAGTGGCAGGGAAAGGAGTGGGTAAACTCAGTCCTGCAAAGCCAGCCCTGAAGTACTTGGAGAAAGACACACACTGGTGAGGTGCTTGTTGCTCCGCCAGGCCATCTGCACCCCACTGCTGGCAGAAGGACCCAGCTGTGATGAATTCAGTCTGCCTCCATCCCAAAAAGCAGGGACCCTATGGCTCTGGTGCTGCCCTCTGTAAGAGGAGGAAAACAGGGTAAAAGAAACAGGGGAAGTGACAGGGTAATACTATTCCTGCTTCAGCACCATATCAAAGCAAAACAAGCCTTTATCAGAGAACTTAGCTCAGGTGCTTATTTTGTGACACAACAGCATTTAGAGTTCAAACTGAATGGTACAGAGCCTTGATAGTGTCTTTCTGCAGTGTTATTTGTCTGCCCAGTACTAGTCAAGGGAAATAATCTAAGATTTTTAGTACTGTCCTGACCATGTTTTTTCCAAAAAGAATTGGTACAGTAAACATGACTCTCCATTTTAAAAGCACCTGCAGTGGTCAGACTCTGTACCAGGCAGAGCACCGCTCGGCTATTTTGGTGGATGCCAACGGCCAGGTGGGGCTGCCCAATGAACTCTGGGCATGGCTAGCTCGGCTTTTGGTACATCATGTGAAATGTGATTCAAAAACTATGACCGCTGAGAAGGGTCCAGAAAAGACAAGTGCTGAAGATGGTGAAGCAAACAAGAATAGGTCAGGAAAAAGGGAAGCATGAAGCTTGCCAGAGGGCTGCTGAA
>NW_010183178.1:3545-15524 GCF_000695765.1 Mesitornis unicolor
CTGTAAATGAGCTGACAGGGAAATTTAAAAGGCTAAGGACGCTGCAGAGAAAAGGATCTATTTGGGTTGTTGCAGAGGATGTTCAGAGATGTATTTGCGTGTCAGACATGTGATTTTCAGGTTAAAGAAGACGGAGGCTTCATCAGGAATTAAGGTACCAAAAGAAGGGTACTGGCCCAAACCAATATATTGAATAGCAAGTTGCAAGGACCCACACTTTTAAAAGCAACCCCTAGGATCTGGATACCATGTTACATCTATAAATTTGAACTATGAAAAAAAGATAGATGGTTAAGTTTTGCAAAGGTATAAAAAAATGTAATCGCTAAATTGATAACAAAATATGCAATCTCTCTTTAAAATGTATTATTTCAACAGAGAACTGAAAAGGAAAAAAAATAAATCTTGCACTTATCTGTAAAAAGGATGCCAGTGTGACTACACAGCCTAGTGAATCTTATTGCAGGCTCAGGAAAACTGGATGAAGTGGTAGTTAAAAATACAGTTATTAACAGTGTATACTAGTTCAACAGAAACAAACTGGCAGAGCTTCAGGACATCTGAATTCTTTCACCAGATGAACTGTGAGTAGCTGAAGAGAAGTACCTGACAATGCCAAGCTGAATTTTAAAAGTCCTCTGACTGAGATCCCAAGGAGAAGACTTTGGCACACCAATATATTGATGAGGTGAAAGGTACAGCAATCACATGGACTGGAGTGATGTGGTGGAACGTGTGGCAAAGGCACTGAGTTTAATCAGACTGTCAGTGTGGATTGGCACTGTCATCTGAGGAGGAGGCAGAGGAAAACCGTGGATTCAGGTGGGCAGTAAACTCCATCCCAAACTATTAGGAAAGGGAGTGTTTGATGTTACCTGCCTGGCAGCCAGGATTTTGGATGGGTCTGTGCAAGCCAGCAGGTGCCACAAGGCTGGAGAACAGCTGAGGCTGCATGTTGCAAAGATAGTGCAGGGGGAGGGAAATTAGTCCAGGCAATAATTGATCTGTTAACCTCCCAGGTATGACAGGCATTTGACTAATTTTGAAGGCAGAAATAGTGAAAGATGTAGACTTTAACAGAAAATGGTAAAACATACAACAGGGATGTTATCAAAAAAAGATCTGACCTAACTCAATGTCTTTTTTGATATAAACAACTGAGGTTCTAGACAAGAAAATGCCATGGATCTCATCTATCTGGCCCTCTCTCCAGTAATTAGTGAAGGATTGAGTTAGTAAGAATTAAGAGGTAAAGAACAGGCCAAGGATGAGATGCCTAGAGACTGCACAGAAAGCCCTCTTGGTTAGCAGTAGCAGCCTTTACACCCCAAACAAAGGCCCAGACACCTCTGTGTGGACACTGATCTTGAGGGGGTGAAATGAGATGTGTTGCTCTGTATTTGGCTGTGTCTGCCCATCTCTCATGGACTCGTAGCCTGTCACGTCCCTGCCTGCAATGTCAGCGACCTCCCCAGCCACCTGGTCTCATCTCCGGCAACCTTTGGACCGTAGGAGATACTGTTTCACGGACAGCACATTATCGCTGGGAAAGAAAATATCCGATAGCTAATTAAAACTTCCTAGCAATGACTAAACCACAATAACCCCTCTTAAGTTGTTCTAATGGTTATTAATTAAACTCGCCATTATCCTAACAGGCCTTCAGTTGCTGCCTTTTTGCCAGATGCCCACAAAACGCAGCCTTTGCTCTGCTACCGAGGGGAAAGGTGAGCTTTTACCAGCCCAGCAAGCCTGCACCATGCCATCGGCATTGGGGCTCTCTCCCTCCACTGCAGGGAGAAGGGCTTGTGGGGGCTGACAGCTGTCTGGGCTTGGCAGGCGGACACAGGGCTGTCACAGCACCCAGGCTGAGATATGGGGTTGGCACCAAACTGGTCAGCATCACTCCGCACCCGGCCAGGCGCTTCCTCTGACGTCCTCCCCCCTTCCCCTCCCGCAGGTTTCCCTGCGCACACGAGCGGCAGCCACCGCTCCGCTCTGCCTTGGGATTGATTATTTCTCTCTCTCTCCAGCCTCATCCATTAATGACGCACGTCGATTCAAATACTGCTGCTTTTTGCTTCTCTCTCTCCCTCTCTGTCTCCCTTTTTTTTTCCCCTATTCCCCCTATTTTTATGACGCATGAAGTCAGGGTTGTCATTATTCTATATTTGCATGGATTAAGCTGCCTTCATCATCTATTAGCTTCCAAATGATAAGAGCCCACATGCAGGCTCCCTCGTTATGCATGCTGCCTCTGCCCGCCGTTCCTGATTACTTCTGGCCCATATTCTAGCTCTAGGAGCCAAACGGCTGTCTCATGCAGAAATGCCTCAAAACCTATTTATTTTAAGATGTTATTTTCAAAAAAGGAGATGTGTTTTCTTCCACGTTTGTCTGTCTTGGCTGCCTCTTTCTGCGTTACCAAACCATTCAGGCTTCCTCTCAGTTCTTCATGTTTTCCTTTTTGGCTCAGAAAAATAGTTATACGTGAGGTGAAACAACCTGGTCTATATCCTCCTTTTATTTGCAGATCTCAGATACGTTGGGGGGTGGTGGTTGTCGAGTCTTTTACAGTAATTAATGTCCTATCTTCCCACTTAAAAAAACTTCCTGTTATTCACTTAGCTTGTTGGTTTAAAATAAGATTTTAAAAGAGAAAAAAAAAAAGTGATCCTGGACAAGGAATTAGGAAGATGGAGAAACCCAGGAAAACAGAGATGATTGATATTGATAGAAAAGGTCTTTCTCCCCTTCCCTCAGCTCCTGGGATCCGGTGGATTTGTCTGAATTAGAGAAGCTGCTGTGTTGAAGCGCAGTTGTATACTCAGCAACCGGCAAACCCAGCAATATGCTTGAACTCTGTAACAGCCAAGGTTTGACTGACTGGATAAAAAGCTGAGCTGGAGCTCCGGTAGGGAGTTTGCAAGAGCTCAGTATTGAGTTGGGGTTGCTGGTGCTTTTGTCATCAAATTCTGGTCTGCTATAGCTTCCATTTATGGATATTTTATGCATGCAACTAAACAATGGCTTTGAAGCTGATAATAAAACATCTTCCCCTTTCCTTTGGTGCATGTACAAGTCGGTAAACACAATTCCACTGAATTTCATCAGCTGGTCAATGTTATGCAGACCTGGAGGAAAACAGTGAGTGCCAGGCAGCAAAAGGCCAAGGCCAGCCAGCAAAGGGGGTGAAAATATCTCCTTTCTCTTCTACTCACAACTGTGCTTTTCTCTTCTGCCCTGTTGTGCCCTGGGCCATCTCAGTCCCTTGAGGCAAATCTTTCCCCCAAGGGTAATCACCATGACCAAAAAACACCTTCCAAGGACCACAGAACAGCCTGAAGAGCCATGAAGAGGGGGGGTGCAGTAGCTATTGATCTCACCAGGGTGTAGGGCAGGGCCTGTTTATTTACCAAGCTGGGGGCAGGAAGGAGGAGAAAAGCACGTCTGCGCATAGGGTGAACTAATGATGTACGGTTTTGCAAGACCTGGAGCACAGGGGAGGGGGTGACTAGAGAAAAGTTGGGCACCGTGCTAGCGTGAGGACAGTGTTCTGCCTGGAAGCTGCCATGTATTTTGGTTTTGGAGTGAATGGATTACTCACTGAAAAAAAGGGTATTTTAGGTCAAGTGAAACCCTTTTCAAATTTGAACCAAAGAAGCATGGAGTTTCTCTGCAAAAACAGTCCAGAGGGGAAAAAATCAGAACGAAAAAAACCTCAAAGCATTGTTGGGTACTCTCAGAATTAAACATCTGACTTCTCATTTTCCAGTCACATTTCATTGACTAAATGTGCTTAAACCATGACTTAAAGGTTACTAAGACATAAATAAATAACATAAAACAGCTTCTCCAACCAAAGTCTCTTTCTTTGCCCAGGAAAGTGAGAGAAGGCAGCTCAATCCCTGTCACAGCTGTACATGCATACACCTGGTGACTTCAAGGGAGAGCCAAAAAGGTTATCTCTGCTTTTTGGGGTGTCAGGCAGGCACACATAGGTTCATCCTGTTGGCGTCCTGATCTTTACTCCCTCTCTTTAGCCACCTTACTCTAGTTACTACTACGGACATCCCGCTGAGGCAGGAAGAATGTGCATCTTCCCCCAGTTCCCACAGCAGTGCCTCTGTCGTTTGTAAAAATATCTGTGCCCTGCAGGAATAACATCCCCTAGGAAAAGGCAGATGGACTCAGGCACTCTGGGATAATGTCTCTATGTCAGGGACAGCAAGATGGAAATTACTCTGGAGCATTTTGGGATCCCTACGCTGCTGACATTGCAAGACTGAGGGACCAAAAGGGCACCAGGCTTGGTGGATGGTGAGAAAGTCAGGATGGAGGGAAAGCATGCAAGGTTTCAGCTGCAGAAAGCACCAGGATATTTTTCACTATGCTCCCTGAGAAACATTTGTACTTTGAAGCAGCTCCTTGCGTGAGGAGTCCCTCACAGCCTCACTCCACTTCATCCCAGGCTCCAATATAGCCCTGTTCTGAGCATCTGGGGGAAAATCGGTGGCTGTCACTCCTAATGCCACCTGAGGAGCAGCTTATGCAAATCTGTTCTGCATGGAGTGAGAGCTACTGGACCCAATCTCCACGTCTGGCACACTGCAGCAATTACACATATTGTCATCTTTAAGTACTACAAATGGCTCAGAGTGTTGCTAAGAGATTTGCCTGTGAAATTCATGACTTGAAGTAGCCAAACCCCTACACTTCTGAGGGAAAGCAGCCATGCAGGGTGGAGAAAACCACTCCGGCATCGGAGAAGAGAGATACTGAGAGACAGACTCACAACACTTAGAAATACTGGAAGCCCAGACTCCAAAATAGCAGTGGGTAGCACCAAGCATCCTCCCAGCTCCCACATTTCCCTTGTGAGCTTGTGCAGTTTGGGCCTATGCATGGCTGCAGTGGATGAGCCTCTGTCTGCAAAGGAAGGGGGCCAGGAGCAAGTGAACCCCATGGTTTATTGTTCTGCCACCCCTTCTGGATAAAGGATTTGGAAATACCTTATGGACACATTGCAGAGAGGCTGGAGCCTGAACCACTAAGAAGGCAGCAGAGCAACTAAGGAAAAGAAAGGTGATACCAGTATGGGCAGCTCTACCAGATGGGAGAAGCAGTGACCTGCTCCCAGGCACAGGCTGCCGTATCATGGCAAGCAGCAATCCTTTCCACAGGTGGCCATGCAAGGGACAGGAGGCAGGCTCTTCTCCTGGACTAGTGTGGTTTTGGGTCATGCAGGGTACAGGAGAGGCCCAGGGCTGGGACCTGCCCCAATTGGGGCCAGTACAAGACCTGGCTTGTGGGTCTCATCCAGGACACAGGTCCCTGTTGCTTTCCTGTGGTGTTTCCTCCACAGGGAAGCCATTTCTGTGTCCTCTCCTTGCTGCTGTCTGTGGAGCCCTCCTTGAACATGGTTCCTTCCCACCTCTCCTTCCTAAAATGCCAGGTGTTTCTGAAGCTCTTCCATTCTCCATCATTTCACTTCCCTGTCCCCACCAGTGCTAGAGAAGGACTCAAACTCGTCTCATTTTAAGATGGCATTTTTTTCTGTATCTTCCTGCAAAGCCTCTCTCTCATTTGTTTCTCCACAAGAGGGGGGTGAAACGGAAGATATCTGTGACTGGAAACACAACTCCAGATGAAAAGAGCTTGCCAGATTTCCCTAAGAGCGCAACAGCAGAGCACTAGCTGGACAGAGTAAAACTGGCAGGACCTAATGACAAATAAAACATACACCCAACTTCAGCATAAAAACTCTTTTAGAAGCTCTAGAAAAACAGACAAAATGCATTTTTGTTTGTTTGTTTGTTTTTTGTTTGTTTTTTAAAAATCCTCATTTCTGGAGAAGAGCAAATGCGTGACAAACATTTGCTGATTTGCTTTCTGAGGTCTGAATGCTCCTTAAAAGTTAAAAAGATGGCAAATAAATCCAGACTATAGTACCCAAAATCACATTAGTTTCTTGTGTATTGAGTTCAGTGGGACCAAGACTTTCACCTCTTACTGTAAAACAGTGTTTTGATGTTAGAAGTAATACAAGTGCCCTATATGGGCAGGAAGGTAAAATGCCAGGCAGTCTATGATGCTGCCTCAGCTCCTGCCAGATAAGCACGGTCCAGGTTGCGATGCCTGATGGGAAGGAGGGAGAAAAGGGTCTATGAGGACCTCCTTGCTGTCTCTGCTGCATCCAGCCAGCATCGTGTTGTAATGCTAGGGATTAACGCGGGGCTGCAACGAGCAGGAGGGCTTTTGTATATTGGGTAACTGCCTGGGTGAAGCGGTGCATCGACTCTGCGCTTCTGCCGAGGACTGTGGGCAATTAGATCATGGCTTATCAGAAGTAAAAGTCAGTTTCCAGATAAGCAAAGTGTAACGTGTGGATTAAAGTTGTCAGTTAATTAAAGAGGCTGGGGTTTAAGCTGCAGATAGGGCTGCGTTTGGTGAAGTAATACTAAAAGACATAGCGTCGTTCTGATGAGCCAGAAGGAGGACAGCATAGTGCAGAATGTAGAGATGCTGCATTAATTACCAAAACTAATTACAAGCGCGATGTCTGAGGGCTTCAGGCCAGGCTTTGAGCCTTTGTGTTGTGGAGCAGACACTGAGGGGCAGACCTCAGATTTGGGGCAGATCCTTTTCCCCTTCAGGTACTGATCAGGCTTGCTACAAGCAGTGATGCAGCAACTAACATGGACCTGAAAGCTTGGCACAGCACCTTCTGTAACCCTAGAGAAAGCAATGGCCTGGTGGATTGACAGGCCTTCGAAGTGAAGATAACATGTTTTATTTGCAACCTAATTGTCCCTTGTTTCTTTTTAATGAGCAGGAAACTTCTGCCCCGACAGGCAGCCTTGGGGCAGAGCTGGCAGTGCGCCTGGCTGGCGGGAGCTGCAGACTTGCGGGGTGGGCAGCCACGTGCACTGCCTCCACAGAGAAGAAGAAAGGCGGGCAGCAATATTTTATCCACCTGGGGCAGAAAGGAACCTTTGGGGAGACCTGCTTTGCAGCGGATGGCAGCCTCAGTTGACACATCAGAGCCGTTCAGCGTTTCATTCTAGTTTTGCCTTCTTTAAACGAGAGGTCTGGGCGAGGAGCACCAAAAGAAGGCAGGCACTGCTTTGAAGAGCTCACATTTGAAGCCAGGATCTCCTGACTCATCCACACTCATTGTACCTAGGTGCACTTTAAATCTCGTGGCATTTCTTGCACAAAAGCAGCAACTCCCTCTGTTGTGCCCTGTGCTTCCATGGACAGGCCATACAATTCACTTTAAAGTGAATAAATAAAAATGGAGTCCTAATTCTTGCTGCTCCTAGATGGCAGTGGACAATCCAAAACGAGATTAGGTTAGTTTCCCATCTTCTCTTACTGCAGATCTCTCACAGCAGGGCAGCAGCTCAGGCAAAGGACCATACACAGCAGTACCTTCCAGGATGAGTCACACCAGCTCTGGCTCTGAAGGAGGTGCAACTCTTTGCTGGGAGTAAAAGAAGAGGCTGTAAACTTCAGAGCATGTGAGTGGAGGATTTCAATAAGGGTCAAGTCAGATAAAATTCACCTTCTTTTCAATTAGATCATGAAAGCCTCAAGCACCCTGCCAAGTTTCCCTTGGCTTGCTCCCCTTATTCTTCTCCAGAAGTGAGAGCTCTTCCAAGCTGCCTTACAGCCCATGGAATAATGCATTACTTCTGAGACTAGCCGACAGGGAAAAGCCAAGGCAGAATAGTTAATGTCAAAAACTGTTTATTTTCAGCTAAGTATCAAAGAATAAGTTGGAGGGGACCTCTGGAAGTCATCTAGTCCCACCCTCAACTCAGAGCAGGGCCAACTTCTTGGTTATATTGGATTGCTCAGGGCCTTGTTCTGTGCATTTGTGACTGTCTCCAAGGATCGAGATCTCCCAGCCTTTAGGACAGGCTCTTCCAGTGCCAAACCACTCTCACGTAAAGCTAACTGGAGTTTCCCTTCTTGCACCTTGTGCCTGTCATCCCCTGCTACTGTGGATTTTCAGAAAGTGCCTGGCTTCATCTTCTGCAGGAGACCACACCAGTAGGATTCATTGCCATCAGGCCCCTCAGATCCTCTCCTGCAAAGCTGTTTACCTCCACATCAGCCCCCAGCCTGCCCTGCTGTGTGGGACTCATCCACCTTGCCTGCAGGATTTTGTACTTGGCTTCAGGGACCCACACGATGGCCCTGGCAGCCCCTCTCCTAGCCTGCCCAGGTGGCTCTGAGCAGCATCTCTGCCCTTCAGTGTCCCACCACCCCCCAGTCTTGTATCAGCCCCACACCTGCGGAGGTGCATCCTGCCCCACTACCCAGGTAGGAGATGGGGACAAGGACCAGTACTGGGTCCGTATTGACCCCAGCCTTTGGCTCATTCCTGGTAAGACATGACACCTGGAGGACATCAAAGCCCTCCTGGAGCTGGCTGTGTCAGAGAAGCCCTTCCTGCACTCATGGTGGGCTCCACAGAGCATCTCTCCTCCAGGACAGCTTTCCAGCCAGGGCTGCACAGTGACACCAAGCAGAGCCGTGAGCAGGATCTGGCTTGCGTTTCTCACTCACACTGCAAAGATCTCAGCACCCATTACCAGCGTTGCAGCGAAACTGATCTGAGGGTGAAAGCTTCAAGAGATTTCCTGTCTAGAGATTCAGGCTGAAACACTCCCAAAGACAGAAAATTAATTCTGTGCCTTCAGAGAGATTTTAAAGGTATCGTCAAGACTGAAGACTAAACGCAGAAACTCCAATTTTATATCAAATGTATGACAGATATGTGGTACTTAGCTTGATATATCTGAAAAAAAAACCCAACAACTCTCTGATGGAGTAGGAAATGGATAATAAACTTTTCTAGCTCCACATCCCTGTCATTTAATGTTCTTTTTCTGTATCCTTTACTGTGCCTTTCAATACATCTCTATTGCAGATTGAGACCAGTAAGTGCCTACAAGAGGATTCAAAGGCTAACCAGGGGAACAGAGCAGTAGCAGTGAATTGCAATACTGTGGAGAGATTATAGATTTATGAAGCCCTTCTGAAATGTTAATCAGGACAATCTCTTTTCCTCACTCAGGTAGACGTTCTAATTTTAATTAAAAAAAAAAAGTGAGGGGAAGCCCTAGCTTCATAAAACATAGATCTGCTCAAAAATTACTCACCAAGACAAGGAAAAATCTGGCAAAGCTAGAAAGGGAGTTTGGTCTCCACCTCCCAAGCATTGCCTGGACCAGTTGGGATCGCCCACCTGCTTGCAGGGCAGAAAAGGGCAGCATAAGTGACTGTGAACACAGATAAAAGGTCTGAGAAAAATTCTTCTGTGGCAGCTAGCAGAGCTTTTTCTCCTTTGTTATTTGCTGTATGGGTTCATTCTTAAATGGGCTGAGTTCATTAATATTGTGCAATGGTAGAGTCAGAAAACCTACCAGATGAAGTGGGAGCTGGTGTTTACAGAGATTTCAAACTGCCAAGGAGACCATTAAACAACTAAAAGAAGAAACACTGCACATAGAAAAGGTAAAAGATTACCATGAATGACTATGGGAGGAGCACAAAATGAATAATTATTTCTAAAGCCTGTTAATTACAATAAAGAAGAGGTAAGGAGAAAAGATTGAGGTCAAACTGTATTTGCTTTTCTAGTCACATACAAAAAATGAAAAATTTCATTTGGATTTGTTGCAAAATGCTTCACTGCATCCAAAATAGGACATTTCATTTGTTGAATGATGTCACCCTTTTTAACCCTTTAAATGGTAGCCTACTTATTTTTGAGAAAAATAAATGCACAGGAAATACTTCAAACTGTATTTTCCAGCACTTTTACTATATTCTCCCCAAGAAGTGATACTCAGCTCTACTTAACAAAGGCTTGGGGAGGGGGGTGCAGACATAATTTTGTGGCTATTTGACACAATCGGTTTTTAACAACCTGCATGAGCTGGCCAAAACCCAAGCTGCTGAAGGAAGAGAGGACATAGCAGGTCATGCTTCAGGGCCATGAGGTCACGGGGCTCTTTTCCAAGCATGCACTATGCTCTAGCAGGTCCCTGGATCATGCTCCAAGAAACTTTAAGTGAACTTAATAATAATGAAGTGATTTAGTTATAGACAGAGTAAGGAGAGGAAATGCCTCTGTCACTGTCTGCTTTCAGTGCGGATGAGCATGCCAGAGACTCCTTCCAGTCCAAGTTTTATCATGACAGATGTGTAAAATACGCAAGAGCTGAACTTAGCCTTCCCCATGCAGTATAGCAGTTTATGGGAGTTCAGGTTTATTGGATTAGTATGCAGCAACAAATAATGCAGTGAAAGAGCAAATACCTTGGGGCTGGGGGCCTCAGGACAGAGGCATTTAAAATATGCAAGGCATAAGAAAATAAGCTACTTTTATCCCTGTTTTCTGTTGCAAAAGGGGAAAAGTAGAAAGTAAAAATTGTGGATTTCACTGATATATTGGACCAGATTAACAAAGGGGAACCAGCCATGTCGCTGGCGCTTGGGTAACTGAGTTGTCTCTGGAGAAAGTTAGGTGGAAGGACAGGAAAAGATGGAGAGCGAGATTTGTGTGTGCTCGTGTTCAGGCCCATCTCTCGTACCAGTGCCTCTGGAGACACTGGTATAGGAGATTCCCCTGCCTGCAACTTGGTGGGGAGTCTGGAAGGGATGTCTTTAATTTTGTTCTAACCCTTCCCCTCCTCACCCAGAGAACACAGACTCTGTGTATGTCTCTGCATACTGTTTTCTCAGAGTCACATTTTTGTTATTATAGTTGGATAAACTGTTGTAGTCCCTAAAAAACAGTTGGTAACAGATGGGGGAGAAAAAAAAACAAAACACAGAGAGAAACTGTAGTGGAATGTTGTAAAAAAAATGTCAGACAGAAAGTGCAAAGGCGTCCCCAAGGCCTCCTCGCCACAGCACAGGAGAGACCTCCTGGCACCAAACTTGCTCCCAGCATCCTCACCATCCCTGTGCACCTCTGCTCGGTGGCCAACTGTGGCCCCTGTTATCTTCCTCCAGCGAGAGGCTGAGCCTAAAGCCCTGGGTGACTCCCTGGAGTGATGGGATTACCCACAAGGGGTTGAGGAGGAGCATGCGAGGGAATTATGTCACCAGACTCTGAAGAGCAAAGGCACTGGCAATCGTATTGCTGCTGTTCTGGGGTAGGAAGTATCCTGTATTCACATTTCCATCCAGTAGCCATGGCTACTGTCCAACATCACGTAATGGCCTCCTTTGTTTTAGTCTCCACAGAGTAATGGGTCTTAGACTAATAAATGAAGGAAAATGAAAGCACATTAGCAAAAATGTATGCAGAATGAAAATCCTGAAAAATATATTTATTGGGATAGATCAAATCCAGGAGTCCCTTGACACTACCCTGCATTGTGATGGGGAAGAAGTGATTTATCAGTGCCTGCAGGCATGTTTGCTTCAAAGCGTCTATCCATTGGTAGCCGCTCATTTGCGAGACTGGCGTGGTAACCAAAACACAACTGAAATACAAGGACTCACTGTTCTTTTCCTCCAGAAGAAAGTGACTGGATGCCTGGAGCCAGGCACAGCCAGTGCCTAGTTTCACCAGGTCCCACTCTTTTTTTCTCAGCTCTTTGGTCTGATGAAGTTGGATGAGGTCACCTAACATCTCTCTTGTTTTCTTGGTGTGCTTTGGCAAGACCATGGGACTCAGCTGGCACCGGGCACAGGGTGGAAACCAAGAGGGCACTGGGAACCTGCCCCAAGAAACCAGGCTTTCTAGGCATAGTGACAAGAGAAGGACCTCTGAAGGAAAATAGGTGTTTAGGGCAGAAACGGCAGTTTTACCTCAGAACATGCTCTGGCAGGGTGAGGGCTGCCAGGTGGCACATGCAGCCAGCCAGCTCTGGGTGCTTACACCATGCCCATTTGGGGGCTTGGTATCCCTTTGCATTACTCAGAATCACAGAATCACTGGGTTGGAAAAGA
>NW_010183179.1:0-4764 GCF_000695765.1 Mesitornis unicolor
TACTGAGATTTCCCAGAAGAGATACCCACCTAAAAACATTGAAATCAAAGGAAATTAGGCACTGAAGAGGATTAAAAATACCTACACCTAACTTCAGGCATTTAGATACCATTAGAAATCTGGGCCAAAGTAAAGAGAGGGAACAAAATACATCATTTGCATATTAAGCAGGCTGAGAAGTGCTCAGAAACCTGAAATTTTGATCAAAGAGAAGAGATTCTTTGGGAATTTGAATAGGGTTTTTTTTCTATTTTTTTTTCCCAGCAGAAAATGATGGTAACACAACAAAATTTGTAGTGCTAAATATTTTTTAAAAGCCTAACCACCCAAGTGGTTTTCACAGCAATGTGTTTCAATCAGTGGTGCTAAGAATTATTGCTACCAGTAGAAGGAATAGGCTGCTGTGCTTATATTGTTTGCTCTAAAGCAGGACAAGAGCCACACCATTTTGATGTTAGTGATTTCATCAATGGGAGAAATACACAGCCCCGGACTCTGGTCGTGTAATTTTAAAAAGCTCTCAGTTCGCCTTTAGACATAAGCAACCAGAATTGTCTGAAATTATATATTTCCTCTCTCTATACTATTTTAACTCAGTCGGGCTCTGAGGCCGTGGTTCATGTCCTGGCTTCCTCTCGACTCAATTATTGTAATTCATTATTAAACTGTTATTTGTTTTCATTCTTTACTCTGTCTGCTGCTTTACAAAGCTCAGCAGCTAGATTTATAATATGGAGAGCTCTGTTCCTTCACATTACAGCTTCCCCATAGTATTTTTTTGGTATGTTCAACAACACATTGATTTGGGTATTTAATTCTCTGCACATTATAGATTAACCCTAATCTACATACTGCTTTTAAGTATTTCCTGAGATTAGAAGTTTTCCTAATCTGAACTGCAATCCAAATACAAAGTTTTAAAATTCTTTTTAACCAAAAATTCTTTTTGTAACCAAAATGCTGTATCCAAGCAGTGTTGAGCTTTGAGGTTCATTTCAAGTCCAAAATGGGCTCTGGATCTAGAATTTGCAAAGTCCATCTTGTTTTCCACTGCCAATACTCTCTAGGCAGATGAGTTTACTTATTCCTAGAGTAAACTAGGAATTCTGTTGACCCTGTATCTTTGGGTACCATTTCATCTCTGGGAAACATGAAAGCATCATCTGTCTTTGGGTGGCTGGGATGAAACACGCAAATTATGTGCCCTGTGCCTGGTGTACCCAATGGCAGAGGAGAAGTACAACTCTTCTGTGAGGCTCCCTAATGCCCCCTGCAATCAGCGTCCTCACTAAAGAAGACAAAAGTTGTTCCTATATGTAAACCACAATCCAGCCTCCATCTTATCTTAAGTATGGTCACACTTGCCTCCACCCCAGTCTCGATGAGACTTGCACTCAAAGTAATATTTTACTGACAAATGCAAGACTTGATGGTACAACAGACCTTCATTCTCTTATTGTCTATTATTTTGCTTGTTTTTTCTATCCTTCCTTCCCTTACTCCTTTCATTGTTAAGCTAATTCCTTTTCCTCACTGCCGTTTCCTGTTTCTACTACTCCCTATTTTTCTTCTCATAAACTACAGTCTCCCTTGCTCTCCCAGCTGGTTTCCCTTCAGCGATTCTTTCTGCCCATTGGCTACTTTTCTTCTGCAAGTTTCCCTTTCTCCATTTTTATCTCACTTTTTAAACTTTCTTTTTATTCTTCCTGCCTTCCTTCTAGAGTCACAAATGTTCCTCTCACTTTCTCTTCTTTTCTGTGCCTCTTCTCGTTCCCCAGTCTCTCTCTCCCTGAAGTCTTTTTATTGGTGTCCGTCTCTTGAATCTCATTCTTTCTCTCTCTCTTAATGTATTTTCCCATATTCCTCACTTGTATGTCTCCTTTCTAGCTGAGATAAGCATTTGTCCCCAGGAAATGCCCCTGTCTGGGCTTGTCCCAATGTCCCTTTGTATTCTTCAGCTTTTGTAATTCTCAGCACACCTGCGTGCCTGAAGAAGCCATTCATCAATAAACACAGGGCAGGCTGCTGAGCAGAGGAAGTTCTCTGTGTAGGAGTGTGCCTCCAATCTACCTTCCTTCTCCATTCGCAGGGCCTCAAAAGAAGCCTACCTTAGCATGGAGACGGCAGCTGGACTAACAGGCTGGATGGTACTGATGGCTTTCTTCATCCTCATCTCTGCCAAAACACACAGATCCCTCTGTCTCCAGTAGACTTTTTTTTTTCTGTCAGAAATTCATTGGGATTCCAGTTATCTATTTTTTGAAGTGACTACCAATATGGCATGGCACGGCACGGCAAGACAACCTACAGGATATATGAGCCAAGAGGCAAGAAAGATCAATACTTGACAGAGTTTCCCTACCTGAGGCTATTGGTTTTATCTGGAGCTCTCTGGCTCACAGACCTGTGCTCAGCCAGTGCCGTGATGTAGTCACCACACTCGTTTGAGTTCATCTTGGCCACAGTTGTGGTCGTTTAATTGGTGTAGTTGCCTGTGGGCAAGATATTGTCAGGACTCAGCCTTGAGTTGGAAACTGTGGATTGTGGCTGAACTTTTACACTGTGCTAGTGGAAGACCTCCAGTGTTACCCAAGCACTAGTTTTTGAGAACTCACTGCCTGTGACGGATGCTAACGTACAAAGTTTCGGAATCTGAGAAATAATTGGAATTTTGTGAGCTTTCCCTGCTGCTCACAGTTAACAGCAAAATGCACAGGCCTACTGAACTGTCTGCAGATGTGGGCAAACAGCTACAACCTGGTTTGAGTTTGATTTGTGTTCATCTACAGCCATGGGTCTAGAAACAACCCACTTTTTTTCCTTTTCCACTAGGAGAGCATAATCCTGCAAAGTTTTCATCACTTTCTTTTATGGGAACTGCTTTAGGTAAGAAGTTTTCAGTCTCTACTTCTCCATTTTCCAAAGATTTGCTCTTCTCCCTCCATGGGTACAGAGCGATGATACTTTTTGGGCCCTGCACAGGCAGAGAAGTTAGAGTTAGTGTTCTTGGTACTTTCTCTGCAGGCTTTATGGAAAAAAAAACCACATTAATGTAAAGATGTGTCACATTTCTGTGCGTGCAGTGAACATAGTGAAGTGAGTTTAATTCTAGTGACTAAAAAAATCTATGGTATAGGTGTTTGGGGGCAATGTTTTTTTCCCATTTTTCTATTCCAGCTTTGGAAAACAGTTGGTAAACTTTGGGTACACTCAAAAGACTATAACTTTTGTATAGACATCTGCAAAGTGACTGAATTTTGCAAATTGTGCAGGAACTTAAACACTTATTAGACAATATTACTGGAACTACATGGAAAGGAGGCGGCAAAAAGAAATTCTGTGTGTGAGGAGGTTCCTTGTAGCCTGCTTTGGGGAAGAAATTTTTTATCCAGTGTGGAATGGCATGGAGGATAAAAGTCCTCAAAAACATGTTCTTTTTTGCATTCTTCCTATCCTGTGATCAACATTTGCTCAAAACTTGGCTTAATTTGATGTCGCTACTAGTTGCAAGCCATTTCTGCAAGGTTAGGTTTTGGAAGATTTCAAGTCGGTATCATTCATGGGGTCAGTGTTTGGCAACTTCTGCTTGCATTGCCTGTCATACGCACTCTGTGCAAAAAACCAGTTGCAGCCTCTGTGTGAGCTGCAATGTGAGCGTTAAGTGACTCCTTTTCAAGAGGCTCCTGGGTCAGCCACAGGCAAATATAGGGGCTATTATCAGCATGATAATACACCTTACAAGATTAGTATTGGGAAAGCACCAGGACGAGCATGTGTCTGATGTTTACAGAGACATGCTCGTTGTCTTTCCTTAAAGTACACAAGTAATACACAGGGCATTGCTTGTGGATTCCACCAGCATGCCATGAAGTTACATGTGATGTGAGCATGTTAATGCTGTCTGACGACATCGATACGTAGTTTTTCCGAGGTTGTAATGTGATTTTCCTCACATCTCCAAAAGTGGTAGCCCTGCTGGGCACACTTTCAAAGGTGGATAGAAATGTATGTCTGCACATCAAAATAGGTAATTTATTTCACAAACAGGCACTGAGCTGTCCAGTTATCCATTTTGCTTATGCAAATATAATTTTTCACAAGTGCAACAGCTGTGTCTGCCTTGTGATTATTTCCATAAGGTAGCGGATTGCTAACTGAAGGAGACATGCCTCATGATAATGCTTGGGGAGCATTTCTGGGGGATGGGTTGTGCTAGTACAAGAAGGGGTAAAGATGGTCCGATGGCACTCAGGCTCACAGCTAGAGCAGTGCAAAACTTGCATTGTGAAATCCCAAGCTGGGGCCAGTTTGGTGAGAAAGGTCGTGACCTGGATTCAGGGTGAAGACTGCAAACCCTTGGGCCATGCCTTATCCCTGTTGGTTTGGGGTGTGATGTGTACAAAGCCTTCCTGCTCACCCTTTGCACCAGGGCTCTGTCGGGCCCTAGGGTGCTGCCGGTGCACAGGCCCCCGCGTTTCCTGGGGACTGGCAGAGGTTTGCGCGCCCAGGGCTCTGTGGTGCACCCAGGGGTTGGGCGCGTGTGGGTAAACTGGGCTTCCCAGGGGAGCCCACCCTGCTCACCAGGGCCCAGCCAGCTCCCGTGGCCCATGGCAGACTTCACGGCAGACCACTATTGCAATCCCGTACTTTGCAACTCTTGCACAGCATTGCACACCCTGTTGCAGACCCCCACTGCAGACCCTCGCTGCAAGCCCTTTCCAAAGCACTGCAGACCCCGCTGCGGGACCCCGTTGCTCCGCGCCC
>NW_010183180.1:0-9159 GCF_000695765.1 Mesitornis unicolor
CTAACGTTCTGTGATTCTGTGATTCTCCACAAATTAAAAAACAGTGAAGCACAACATCTGACCGATTAAATCATTGTGAATTAACTTTCAGCTAAAGCAGCCGGTGCTTTGTTTGCTTTAAGAGACCTTGCTATTCATTGTCACTTAAAATCCATCACCATATTTCTCAACAGTCCCAAACCATCAATTACACTGCACTTCACTCTGAACCCTGATGCTGTCATACCATGAAAGGGCATGCCTTCCAAAAAATCTGAACTGGAAGCTGCTTAACTCCAGTGACAGTGTAATTATCCTGTAAGGTAACACTTATTTACACTTGTAATGAATTCACTTACAAGTGACATAAGAGACTGGTGCTGTTCCTCTGAAACATTTCTGCATGAATAGTAGTATGACAAATACTGTCCCTTCTCTGGGGTCCTCTGGGAGTTACAGAAAAGCTGCAGAGGACCAGTGATGGCTGAGTGAAAGAGACTGCCTCAGCAGCACCACTGTGCATGGATTCAGTTGTGTGGGCAACTTGAGTAAAAACCTCAATAGAATTCAGGCATATTCAAGAGCTCAAGAAAATGGTTTGTTTCACACATGTAAGATTTAAAGAAGGGAAAAAGCATTTCGATATTATTAGAATAAATGTTTCAATGGACTTAATTCTCACTCTACTGTTCCATCCAAAAGTGTGTTAGAAAGCATCAATGTTCTTTAATACATTTATAAAATATTTGCAATAGCAATCTGTTCTGTAAGTGGGAATAAAGTCTGTTTTGTGCCTGGCTATAGAAAAAAGATTCTAGTTACGGGAAATAATATTTTTTTATAACCAGAGTTAACTCTATAGTGAAGGCACAGTATATCACATCTGTCCTAGCACTGCCAAAAAAAAGGCTGGTACTGTGTGGCCAAGTGCTGTAATGAATGGCCAACAAATAGGTTTCTTTCAGAACATAAAAGAGGCCCCCACTATACCAAAGCATTATTAGTTGAGCTGGTGCACCAGAACCTTGAAAACCACTTTAATTACAGCAGTATCAAATCCCCAGACAACTTGCAGGTCAGCTTTGCAAGTGTAGCTTGTGGAATGGGACACAAAGGAACCAAGGAAAACTTCCTTGTTCAAGAAACAGCACCACTGGTAATAGAGCCCTGGCTTCACCCAAACTCAAACCATTTAATGCACCATCCAGTTAGGATACTATGCACAATTTCATTCAACACAAGGATAAAAAAGATTTTAAGAGATCTAAAATAGTGCAAGGAAAGTACAAGAATGCACAAGCTATGAGAACTGGAACAACTTTCAAAATGTGTGACTCTATTGCTTGCTTGCCTGGAATCATCTAAACGATGGATGGAATAATTTCACAAAGACTATTTTGACTGTGACCATCTGATGAATTTGGGTGTCATGGGAGCACTTACAGTACTGATAAGCCTACAAATCAAGTAACTACAAATGAGGATCTGAATAATGAGTCTTCATTCTAGATACCAGCAATGCCAGAAGTCTGCTAATACTGGGTCTACACTCAGATCACTTGGATCATTTTCAGACACTACTTTGCAAAAGACATTGCTTTATCTTGCCAATTGGTATAAGACTTATAACTAAGGCCTCCATAACAAGACTGAGCAGGCCCATAAACAACAAGATCACCTTTAGTGATGCTTGGAACGAGCTACAAAGGGTTAAGGAAAGACACATTATTTATGTTCCTTTCCCACTTGAAAATATAAAGAGAAAGAAACATGAGATGGGTGATGTCTCAGGTTTCTTTTTCAAGTCTAGGATGGTTTGGGGTGGCAGTTCTCAGCATGCTCTCTGATGATCCCTCAAGGAGAAAAGTGTGTCCTGAGGAACTGAGCAGGAAAATATACAGGCAACTGCATAATTGGGTCTGAAATAATGGAGTGGAAATTAAGAAGCAATCAACCAGAGAATCTCTTTCTCTTGCCATCTGTGTGACCTGAGAGGCCTTAGGAGGGTCTCACCTCCCTAGCATGAACCCACAGTAATACGCAACATCGCAAGGAGTTTATGGTCCCTCTGAAGTAAATTAAGGGACTCGGTCTGCCCTCCAGTACACCATGGCTGAGTATCTTGTCTTTACAAACTTTCAACTGTGTTTCGGGTCTGCAGTACTACTTGAGGACATTCAACCACTTGTTTCCTTCGCATCGAAGTCACAGGGGGAGAGCAGTGCATCACAATGACAGGGGACTCTGAAAGAAAGTCCAAATTTCTGCCCCATTCCTCACAAGAATGTGTCAAATGCTTTCTGAGATTCTGGGCATGAGGACACTCTGTGGTCACTAGGACTCACACTGCTGCAGAAAGTGACTGGGAAGTGGTTTTGGTCTGGCCACAAGGCACAGAGGCAGCCCTACACTTGGAGCACAAGCTGATGCCAGCTTTAAGGCAGGAGGGACAGTTGACCTGAGCAGGTCCCAACTCTCCCCTAGGCAGGGATGTTCACAAATGAGGAGAGGGGTTGCATCTTGGCAGAGCTCCATTTAATACCACAGATGTGGGGTTTCTCCACTGTGCAAAAGCACTCTTGAAGATCACCAGAAACAGCCTGCATCCCCTCTGAGGCATTCACTGTTCATCAAGGCACGCTTTGTATCAGGAAATCAGGTCCCTGAAAAGCCCTACTCAGAATGCAAATACAGAAAGCATCCACTTCTCTGAAAACATTTACATGCCAGTATGTAATGTAATTGTCCCACTTTCCCAGTCTAAATAGTGCCCTCCTTGAGTTTTGTACAGTGCACATGGTGTTTCTTAACTGTACAGAGATTGTTGGACAGCCCCGAGCACAACCTCTTGAGCCAGTCCTGCCAGAAATCTCCACCACCTCACACGGCCCCTTGTCCAAGATGTTCCCCAACTCATTTTTGCTGAGTGACAGTCATGAACAGTTCAGACCATGACATTGCTTCAGCTTTACAAAACATGTCAGCAATCCTTTTCTCTCGCATCCTCAAAATTACAGTGGTAATTGTGCCAGACATTTTGCACTGTAAATCCAGACTGTAGGGTTACTCTGTCACACACAATTACACAGGCACTTTTGAAATTTTTATTTATAAATAGTTTTTAAAAAAAATAATTAGCTCTAGTGCTGAAACTTCATGAGAAGAATATTACTTTTTGAAAGTGATTCTTTCCCCCAAAACTTTATGAATTAAAATTATTAAAACAGCCTGAGTTATTTTTTTTTCCTCTCTTTTCCATTCCTCTTTTATTTTCTTTTTGCTGCTCAACCTAAGGGCAAGAATATTTTAAATACTTATGCATCATTTTTTGTTGGTTTTTGGTTTGGTTTTTTTCACTATTCAAAAAAAAACCAACAAGTATAAAGATTTTAAAAAGTGGAAGAGTAGTAAGAAACAAAAAAAAAAAAAGGAAAAAAACCCAGTGACCTCCTCCAGATACTGTTTCTGCAGCATAATAGGAAAATTAAAAAGTAATGAACATGTGGAAGAAACTGTGAAGAGCTTCTGTTGAAAATATGCTATACATAAATTGAAAAAGCTTGCAATCAATAAACAGTGTGAAAAAAATTGTAACCAGGTATAGTCTTATTGATGTACCTAGCAACTTGTTTTAGAAAGGACAACTTCGTGACTGCTATGCATCAACTTCACCACAAATAGCAAGCGAGAGAGCATTCAGAGGATGCTGCCTCTTCCAGTGAGTCTGTGAGGAATCTCAGTATGACAGTAATAATTTTATGAGAAATATGCATCCTATCTGTGTGATATTCATGCATTTGCTTTATGATTCCAAGATGTTAATTCAGGCAGTAAAACAGGCAATAATTTCATATAGCAGCATTTACCAACCTTTAAAGGACAACACAGGTGGGTTTTTTGCTAGGAAATTACACCTCAGGCTATTCTGAACTGCAGCATCTGGCTTGTAAACACAGCAAATGGAATTCAAAAAAAGAAAACCTGTAACATTTGGTGGATAAAAAGCACAATTTCAAAGGAGTGAGAGAAAAATGTGGTAAGGAGTTCCATGAAGTTCACTGAATTCCCCACAGCTATCAGAAACCCAGGAAGAAAAAAGATAGTAAGCAAGTAATTAGCCTAAAAGGTGCAAACAAGCCTTTTTCTAATGTTCAGAATATTTTTTTTTTGATATCTCAGTTTTGCTGCCTTTGCTGAATTGCAATTACATTATGTTCTTGGTTAATGGTTAAAGTTGCCCAAGTAAAGAACAGTGTTTACTGAAACCATAAGGATTAATTAAAAACTTCTACTACTGGTACCCAAATTGTGGTCACCATGGGGACCTGTGCTAAGCCCAGAACAACCGTGGGATTTTGCCCTGCAAACAAATGGGCATTTAAATCAGTGCCCACTAAAAAAAGTTGAAGGTAGAAGCCCATCAAGACCTAATTGTGACACTGACCCTACCTGGAGGTTAGGATTGCAAAGCACAAGCCATGACCTCCTGATGTAAAAGCATCGCCTTACCTAGCCAGCACTGCCTGGCGCTAGAAAAGAAGAGAGCACGTTTCAGTGTTACAAGTGCCTCTAATTGCAAAGCTTACACAGCACTGGAAGAATGCTCCCTTCAGTACAGGTTACAGGATGACTTCACACAACACATGCAGGAAAAGGGATAAATGTCACCTATACTGTAGGCCCACTGACACCCAAAAGTCTCTGTCCTTATGTCAGCAGCTGCTCTCATAGTGTTGTTCCTTCCAGTGATTATAAAAGAAAGCAATAGGACAAACATGATTTAAGACACAGACCTGGCCATCCACTTCTGAGTAGCACAGTATATCTTATAATCAATACATGGGACTCTTGCTATTGAACTGTAAGTGTAACATCCCTGACACAATTTGCACATATCTGCATCTTCCAGCTTTGTGCTTGGGAATGTGCTCCGTATCTCAACCTACTGCTGACTTCTACCTTGATTTTTTGAAGATTAGATGCTAAGATATTCGTATCTATAGAAGTCCCCTAAACTAAGCCACTTCTATAGTTTTGGCATCACAAATCTTCATCTGGAAAATCTTTTTATATGGAGAACAGAAGTTGAAAATTTTAAGCAAAATATCTATTTCAAGCTTCTTATAAGTAATGCTAAAATTAATTTCAGGCAAGAGATCAGAAGCGAAACAAGATATACATGTATGTGTGAGTGTGTGTCAAAGAATGAAAGAAATGACAAATGGACCATGCAAACTTAAATAAAGGCAGGATGGGATTAGAAATCACAACCTCAACTCATGCTCGCAAAAGTATACCCTGCTTAAATATAGCACTGGTAGACAAAAGAATTTAAATTAAGAATTTGAGACCCGTATAAAGTATTTGCACATATGGACAGTTTGGTCATTCATTTTATTCTGCACTGCTGCAACTTCTGTCATCACATAACAAAACCTGTATAGATACACAAGATACCACCTGGACAAAGGCTTTCTGAATCAACACAAAAATATTTTTGCGGCTTCTGACACAAAGTAGCTTATAAGGAATGTGAAAACTTGAATACTTTGTGTTTCCCTGAAAGTGAGAAGTCTTTTACTTTTCCCCTCCAAGAGAACTTCACAGAAAAGGAAATTATTTCGCTGTGATAATGGAGTCTGACAGAGGAGGGCGCAACTCTCCACTTTGCACCAGCAAAGAAATTCTCTGATCAAAGTGAATCTCCAAGGACCACCTAAATGTGAATGCTTTGCAGAGTGGGGATACTCTTTTTGCTTATAAATAAACCATCCAATGAGATGATATCCACCCATACTCCCATATCTTAAACACTTAATCTCTACTAAACTTACAAAGACCATCAAATTAACAGCTGTGCATGACTCAGACACAATTTGAAGAGATATTATGATCAGTCATTAAATTGTGCAAACACATTTTTAAACAACTCTGTCAACATTTTTGTAGGGGTCATGATTGTCACATGTTCTTGCATGGTGTGGTCATGTGATAAAAACTAATTTTCAAGACTACCTTTCCCTATGTACATGAATGTGACACCAAAGTTAGTTTCTGGGTGCTTTGCTCTTGATTTAATAGGCCACCCCTTTGCATGAGGAACTGCACCAATTCATGAGCAGAAAATAGTAATTTCAATAGTTTTGACTCAGAAATATGGTGGAGTGGAACCTGCAATGATGTAATAGTAATCAAAATATAACCAAACATGTATCATGAACAGTTAAAGAACAACTCCGTTTTCAACAGCTTTCCTTTCGTAGCAAACAGGTACTCAACTCTGAAGTCCCGCCTTCCTTCCTCATTATCCCACACTACAAAATCATTCCCTCCTATTGCATCAGAAGAATATCCGGCTGCGACTACATGCTGATCTTGTGATCTCTCATTGCTAGCAGTGCTTGTTAGAGAAAAAGAACTTGAAGACTTCAGAATGTCTTGGAAGAATTTTCACTGTGAACACTTGTGAAAGGATCTTTAAAATAATGAAAAGTTCTTGGTCCCTTCCATTCATTTAACAAAGGAAATGTAGAGCAAGCATTTGCTACGGTAGATTTTCTATTCACATAATAAAAGTTGTAAATGGCACATTATCTACTTTCTCATCTTATTTGTAAAGTAGGAAAAAATCTATTTTATTGAACTGGATGCTCAGTGCTTTCTCACTAATGCAATATTAAAAGCCCTTTTCTATTACTGGAGCAGAGCTTTAAATTAAACACCAAATATATTTTGTCAGATGAAGCATGGCAAATGTGGACACCCTTCAAGAACAGTTGACAGTTTAGCTGTGTGCACTGTGGGTCTATCGTTAAGCATTACTGACTAATGTATCACTGCCTGATAGGGCGCAGTTCTCATCCACTAACCAATTTAAACTTTCTCCCTCCCTCTTCCCATAAAGGGTTTTATTGATATTGGTTACTCCAATAACGATTTTTTTCTAAATTCAATCAACAGCTGTTTTAGTAAGCCAAGAACAGAAAATAAAAGCTTTGAAGTCTTGTTTGTTGATTTAAAAATCGTTTACAGAATCTGGGGAAAATATTCTCTGTGATGAAAAAAGCAGTTCTGGATTGTGCGAGGAATTTAAAAATATGGAAAATGTTTGCAATTTATCCCCTTTAAACTCAGAAAATTGAAGGACATTAGAGACAGTTGAGGGGTTTAGGGACCATTTTATGTTTCGATTCCATCAGTATCAGCTTCTTCACAAAACTTACTAAGTTGACATGCATCATCTCAACTTCAATTGTTCACATGCGTATATACTCATAGTAATACAAGATTGTATAAACTCTTCTAACTTGCTCCAAGATGACGTTCTTTTCCTACAGGTTAAGAGTTTATACACAGAAAATTGCCACAGCTCAGCTGATGTTTTTGTGATCAAGTTAGTGCAATTCTTAAGTCTTTACTAAATTATGTTAACTACAGGAAAGAGAAAATGTGTTATCTGTGGAATTCTCTGGATTTGGTCCAAGTCAGCCTTGAACTGGGATGCCCAAAGGATTCAGGGCCATATTGCCCTCCATGTCTTACACAGCTCTGTTGGCAGAAAACAGTCCTCATAAGTTTCCTAGCAATATCAACAGCAATTTCATGGACATACCCAAGAAATATTTTTTCTCTTACTGCTTAAAATCAAAGACATATTTTAGTCAAAAACTTTAGAAGATCACTTTTAAAACTAGTTGAATTCTTTAAAAAAAAGTCAAAAAATAATAAAAAAAGTAAAAAGTATAAAACATCCAGAGACTGGTATAAAACTACTTCGCACTTGCACAGCTTACTCCACCTTTATATTGACCAACTACCTAAAAACAGTGTATGTGCATTTATACCGATATTAGTCTGTTCTCACGCCAACATATTTATTTAAAATCAGTAAACTGCACAGCTTGCTTAGACTACATCTCTTCAGTAAAGACTAGAATCCAAAGCTGACTTCTAAGGAGCAAGGAAAAAAAAGCTCAGAATTCTCCAGTGTTTGGAATTCAAAATTTTCTTTGAAGATTTTGGTTTCCTATTTTGAAGCATTTTAAAAGAACTAAATTTTCAGAAAACACCTACCTCTATATTTTAAAAATCAGGAGAATACATACCATCACAAATAATTTGTATGAAGCTACAGAGTTTTACAGAATTTGTATGAAGCTAGCTAAGGTTTCAAGGCTAGTTTAGGTTAACTTTACTAATTTACACTATCTATATAAAAATACATATATTTTTAATGTGCTTTTATAAGGAAGCAATTAAGAAGAGACACGTTTCAGTATGGTGTTTTATAATTTGCATGATGCAAAACATGGAGGGGCAGAGGGAACCCGAAATGTTGCAGGGGGTACTGTGTTGGGTAATTAGCTCAGTTAAGGACCTCACCAGAGTGAAAACAAACCTACTGCCACCCTCTGGTGACCAGTTGAGGTCTGTCTAATGATCCAGGGCAATATCTCACTGGGAAAATAGTTTGACTCCTCCATAAACAGGGAAGAGTTGTAGGACACATTCAAAATTAGCAACTCCAGCAACAGAAAATATCTCCCAGACAACTGCTAGAAGATGAGTACATAGCCCCAAAACAGCCCTAAAGTTCTTTGAATGTGTCAGAGAGAATCTTTTGTTTTATCTGGTCACTGCAAAAGGGCTCTTTCAATGATCTAGGAATCAAAGGGAGATGGTACAAAGAGTTGCAACAAACACATGTTGCTGATGAGGAGTATAAAAGGACAGTACAAGGGCACAGACATACAAGAAAAAGGACTCAGTCTTTAAATGAGTCACAACTATCAGGGGAAGAAGGCAGTAAGAAAAGGTTCTATAAATACCCTAGATGTAAGAGAAAAACAGAAGAAAGTACAGGTCCATTACTTACCATGCAAGGTGAGCAAATAATGCCTGACACAGAAGGCTGAAACATTAAATATCTTTTTTTCTTTTAGTTTTTACTTAAAAGTTGAACTTTGAACAAATGCTAGGCACAGTTACTATTAACAATGAGACAATCAAGACATGATTTTTTTTTTTAAATAACAAATTGGTTTAAGAATATTTAGGCAAGTTACATGCATCTAAGTTAGCAAGTGTAAAAATTTATAAAAGTGATGTTTTGACCCTGAGGAGTTACGGAAGAGGCTAAGTACGCAGAGGAATTAAATACAGCTATCCTTAGGGGAGACA
>NW_010183181.1:0-4273 GCF_000695765.1 Mesitornis unicolor
TGGGGTGTCCTAGCATCGCCCCGCAGCGCTGCCACCTTCCCCGCTGCTCGGTGAGAACACGGCCTTCCCGTCGTCTGCTGCTGTACTATTCCCTCTCTCCAGTAATTATGGGGTAACTTGCTGTTTAGGCACTCGTGAGAAGTTTGCTGGCATCGTGTGTTCCTAGCCTGCTGTTCATTTGTCCTGCTGGCAGCTGCAGATTTTGGTCCATTGAAGTTGTGCACTGAAAATTAGATAGTGCATTCCTATTATATTTGGTCCTGCTTGACAAGGTACTCATGACAGTGATTTTCAGATTACCACAACTTGCAGCCAAAGTAATTTTCTCTCAATAATTCATTAGACCATGTATTTAGACTCTTCCCCCCGCACAAGATTATAGCAATAACAAAGCCATTTCAACTTGAAGAGGTTTTAGCTTTCTGCGATACAGAAGGCTCAGCAGAACTTCACATTCTAAGTTACAAAGTCTTGTATAGATACACAGTATGTCTTCTTTTTTGAAAAACTTGCTGGCTGACCTTCTCAGGGTCTTCTCTAGGGACTTTCAAGAAACTAAGCAGCATCTGACTAAAAGTAGATCTTGTGCATAAAAGACAAAGCAAAAGCACTGGCTTATTAAGTAAAACTGATGTCAGCAAATTGGATTTCTGTGTGTTTATGTATTATGTTATTCTCCTAATTGAATAAAGAATGCTGTTTGCCATGCATCTTTTTATCTTGGACAGTATCTGTCTGCATTAGGAACAGAAAGATGCAGTTGATCATCTTTGAGCAGACAAGTGTCATGAGGTGACCTGCAAGAGGGACATGTCTTCTATGATTGTGACCTTTAGACTAAAAAGATTCTTTCATTGCATGTGCTTAAATCCTTGAAAAAAAAAATCCCAGGGACAGTTTAAAGCACAAGCAAGAAATATCAGGAGTGATAACATGCATGGTTGTATACACAAACAAAAAAGAGAAAACATAAAATAGAGAATTTCATTCTCTTCTTCGTGCTTATGCATTTCATAGCTAAAACTAATTGCCTTTGCCTACACTTAGCTGAGAATATACTGATGGTTTTCTTTCCAGGAAGGACAGCCCATTTACCTGGCAGTGAAGGGAGTTGTATTTGATGTCACTTCTGGAAAAGGTGAGTTTGCTTCTCCTCTGTTGTCTGCTTTGTTTTCATGCTATTATGCAGTCATTTGTTTTTAAATATCCCAAATGTATTAGAAGCCTGCAGTTCAGTTGCAACAAAACATACTTTTTCCTTTTTTTAAAAACCTCAGTTTTCCTCCACTGGCACCTCACCCACTAAGGTTTTGTCTAGAACTTACACTGGCTTGAGATTACAGTACACGCAGACAGACAAGCCGGCGTAGTCCAGTTATCTTGGGCACTGACAACAGAAACACTGAAGACACCTGCCAAGGCCCCTGAGTTCTCCCCAGATGTGGGGTTAGGCCACAGGGAAGCCAGTGCTGCAGCATCTTATTGCACTGGTTAGAAGAACTGGCCAGATCAAAGCTGACTTGGATGTACCCATATTGCACTACACAACATCAGAATTGCTGCTGCTTCATACCTCCTTTTGTGCTGGTGTTGGCCTACCAGTGCTGTCTGGTGGCCTGGTCTGAACTCTTGGAAGAGCTGACTGTGATTTTGCAAGGGAGAGGAGGAATAAGTAACTTTTTTTCTCTAAAATGTTCTTACACCTAGACCATTTATTGCTGTATTTGCTGTTTGTGTCTTCCCTAAGAAATACGGATGTTTTCATTTATCTACCGTATGAGGAAAGGTAGAGAGAGCTGGGTCTGCTTAGCCTGGAGGAGGCTGAGGGAAGATCTCATTAATACTTATAATATGTAAAGGGCAGGTGTCAGGAGGATGGGACCAGACTTTGTGGTTGTGTCCAGCAACAGGACAAGGGGCAGTGGTCACAAGCTAGTACACAGGAGGTTCAACCTAAACAAGGAAAAACATCTTTACTGTGAGGGTGACAGAGCACTGGAACAGGCTGCCCAGAGGTTGTGGAGTCTCCTTCTCTGGAGACATTCAAAACCTACCTGGACGCGTTCCTGTGTGATCTTCAGGTGATCCTGCTCTGGCAGGGGGGTTGGACTGGATGATCTTTCGAGGTCCCTTCCAACCCCTACCATTCTGTGATTCTGTGATTTGAACTTCTGTTGCTTAAACCCATTTACAGTTCTAATGATGAAAAGACAGTAATGCTTTTAACTGAGCTAGCTGAAATAATCTTTATGAATTCTATCTTGGGATTTTACTGGGGTTTTGTTTGCTTGTTTGTTTGCTTTTTCAGAAATCAGGAAAGGTAGCACACTTGCTGTAAAATGTTTGAAAGGACCAAGGGGGTCCTGGTCACTGACTTTCATGTCATAATAGGCAAACTAATGGCTTGCTGCTTGCTTTGTATTAAGCTTGTTAATGCAGCTTGTCTGGACATACATGTTGGCTGCTCTTCAAGTCCAAAGCTAGACAAGGCTTGCCACTGCAAATTCTGAAGTCTACAAACCTCTCATGAGAATGTAAAGCACAGCTCTCTAAAAAATAAGTAATTTTTAAGACTGCAGTATAGAAGTTCAACAGCTGTATTGTACAACTCCACCCTCTGCTTTTTTAGGGACTGGGATATATTACCAAAAAGTAGCAAATCAAAAGTCAGTTTGGGAAAGAAGAGTCTTAGATTTGAGTTGTTCCTTTCAGTTTGCTGACAAGTGTAACAGGCTGCTGGGAGGCAGAGGCTGGACATACTCTGTACTTTGTCAGATCATAACTGGATATTTTTTTTAATTAATCTGACAGAATTTTATGGAAAAGGAGCCCCATACAATGCTTTGGTTGGAAAAGACTCAACAAGAGGAGTTGCCAAGATGTCTCTGGATCCAGCAGATCTTACTCATGACATAGTAAGAAACTGGACTACTAGTTCAATTCCAGTTTGCAAAGTGTTACTGTCTTGCAAGATGATGAATGATAATATTGAATTAATGTGTATTAATTTAAGTTGATTCCCATCTTTAAAAACAAAATGCATTCATATTCTTTAAATACATAAAATGGATATATATTTACTGCTCATGAAAGATGCAGTGCTAACAGCCTTCAAGAGGCAAGTTTTTAATCTGTGAAATCAATACAACTTCTGTAAGCACGTAAAGGGCAAATGACCTGCTGTTTAAAAAGATGCTTCCAGAGAGTGTACATAACTCTCTTTGGCAATTGATTTAGTGTGTCCTGTGTCACTGACATGGTGGTGGGTGCTAACTCTGGCAGTGGGTTGTTGCTTGTTTGAGGTGTGATTTACTTATGCAGGGAAAACAAAGGGTTTGTTTGAACTGAATATATTAAAGTTTTGTCAAGGCTGAATTTGAATGAAAAGGTTATTTACAGGTTATACTATTGATTTTATTAATCATGCTCTGCGAAGTAAACCCAAAAGCTGATCCTAGGGTTTATAGTAATCACTAAAAAAGAAAAATGCATATAAATATCTGTATTTTCATTTCTTTGAGGCAGGAGTTTCATTTCCATATCTCATTTAGACAGGACTCACGGAAGAGGAACTGAAGTCCCTGGATGATATCTTCAATAATGTTTATAAGGCCAAATATCCAATTGTCGGCTATACTTCTCGACGAATTTTGAATGAGGATGGCAGCCCCAATCTGGACTTCAAACCTGAAGATCAGCCACATTTCAACATTAAAGATGAGTTTTGAGGAACATTTTTGTACCTAGAGAATGCCTCGGAGAGGCACGATAGAATATTAGATTGATTCCCTGTTCTCTAGAATTCACTGCAACAATTAGGTATCATGAGTCAGTTTCTGTTTAGAAAATATATACGTTTATATAGTGTCCTTCCTTTCAGGAAACAAACAGATCTGCCTTAGTGTCATACACTAGGGCTGTTTGCTCTGAATTATGGGAATTATTTCATATGAAAGTTCTTTCTGCCTGGATTTCTCTGTTTACAAGTGTGTAATGTGAAACTATATTCCTTAGAAGAGATAGGGAAGTTTTTAATAGTTGAAACATGACTGGTCTTTCTGTAAATCCCAACTCGTTTCCCACTCCTTGGAAAAGTGTAAAAGTGTAACCTGGATGAGCTAACATCAGTTCTCTGTGCTTCAAGTGAGTGTAGGTGTCACATGTACAAACAAGTGTAATAGGTGCTTGCATTTTAAAAAACATTGTGGGATTTAATATTTGAGAGGTTTGAGAATACCTGATATGTTCAATCTCTTCATAAATGACCTTGATG
>NW_010183182.1:0-1213 GCF_000695765.1 Mesitornis unicolor
TCTGGAAGATTGATGTCCACGACCAGAAGGAGCGGGTCTACGAGATGCGGCGCTGGAACGAAGCCCTGGTCACCAACATGCTGCCCGAGCACGTGGCCCGCCACTTCCTGGGCTCCAAGAAGCGGGATGAGGTGAGGGGAACCCGGGATGGAGGGATTCACCCCCATTTTTTTGGTGAGGATGCCCTCTCAGAGGCTTTGCTAAGAGCTCTGGCATATTTGGTTGGCTGAAGATGATGTCTTGGCCGTGCAAGATGAGGTTGTAGAGCCAAGACGGCTTCACAGGAGGGTTTGGGTGTGCTGGAGGTGTTGGTGTCACACGTGGGCGCTGCCACTGTTCCCTGCTGTCCCCAGGAGCTGTACAGCCAATCCTACGATGAGATTGGAGTCATGTTCGCCTCCCTCCCCAACTTCGCCGACTTCTACACGGAGGAGAGCATCAACAACGGGGGCATCGAGTGCCTGCGGTTCCTCAACGAGATCATCTCTGACTTCGACGCGGTGAGTTGAGATGGATCCAGCCACGGGGATGGTGTCAGGCTTGGCCAGACCTCCCCTTCCTGCCCCATCGTGGGGCAGAAGGACCTGCCGTGGTCCCGGGGTGTCTGAGGGTGTTGTCTCCATGGCTCAGCTCCTGGACGAACCCCAATTCCGGTGCATCACCAAAATCAAAACCATCGGCAGCACCTACATGGCCGCTTCTGGAGTCACCCCCGACGCCAACGCCAACGGCTACAGCGCCAAGGTGAGGAGTCGGGTGGGCCCAGGCCTGACCCCAATTCCCTTGCAGAAGGAGACCCTCTCGGAGAAGGAGCGAGGGGTGGGCCCAGGCCTGACCCCAATTCCCTTGCAGAAGGAGACCCTCTCGGAGAAGGAGCGCTGGCAGCACTTGGCCGACCTGGCCGACTTTGCCTTAGCCATGAAGGTGACGCTGATGAACATCAACTACCAATCCTTCAACAACTTCATGCTCCGCATCGGCAAGTCCATGAGCGTGGGGCAGGGTCTGCCTGGGTGTCCCCCATCCTCCCTTCCCCAGGAGAGCAGCTGGAGGAAGACCTCATTACCCCAACCTGACCCATGGGACAGTCTCCTGCAGACCAGGATGTCCCCTCTGGTGTCACCAGGCATGGAGGTGACGTCCTCTCCTCATCTTGCACAGGTATGAACAAAGGGGCCGTGCTGGCGGGGGGGCTCCGCGCCCCCCCAACCCC
>NW_010183182.1:1244-1788 GCF_000695765.1 Mesitornis unicolor
CGCACTACGACATCTGGGGCAACACGGTGAACGTGGCCAGCAGGATGGAGTCCACCGGTGTGATGGGGAACATACAGGTGGGGTGATGGTGGGGGAGGACAATCTGGCAACCTGTGGTGGAGCTGCAGCACTCAAAACACCCCAGGCTTTGGGTGGGAGGGGGAAAGAGCTGCTGGGAGCATGAGGGAAGGTTGGGGGTGGTTGAGGGAAGGGAATGGGGCAAGGTCCAATGGGGTGGGAGCCAGGCCGGTGGGTAGACCTGTTGTCCGAGCGGCACGTGGGGGTCCTTGCTCCCCATGTCTTGTGCCAGGCAAGGACCCCCCTGGCCTCCCACTGTGCCCCACTTGTCCCCTCAGGTGGTGGAGGAGACCCACCTCATCCTGAAGGAGTACGGCTTCCGCTTCGTGCGCCGGGGAGCCATCTACGTGAAGGGCAAAGGGGAGCTGCTCACCTTCTTCCTTAAGGGCCGGGAGAAGCAGGGCTCCTTCGTCAACGGCTCCTCCGTCACCCTGCCCCATCAGGTGGTGGACAGCTCCTGAGGGTC
>NW_010183182.1:2009-4467 GCF_000695765.1 Mesitornis unicolor
GATCCAAACTCAGGGCCGGACGGGAAGACACCGCGTCTCTCGGTAGCTACAACCCGGGCTTTGCCCTTTAGTCCGTACCAAATTCATCTTGATCCCAAAGCGCCGTAGTTTGGAGATTGGGAGAGCACAGCGCCACCTTTGAGTCGGGGAAGAGGACAAAGGAACCGATTATTGTGTATTTCAGATATATAAATAGATATAAAGAGTACAGATTGACATTTATATTTTTAACTGGGCCCATCCGGACGCTGCCCCTGCGCTCGGCTGCTGTCACTTTGCTGTCGCTTGGTGGAAGAGAGGAGCAGGGAGCGGGCGAGGAGGGGACTGGGGTGCAAAACTGGGGCTGCCAGGGCCTGGGGGGGAGGAAGGGAGGCGCCCGCAGAGCGCGATTACGCCGCTACTTTCTGAATAGAAGCAGTTGAATTTCAAAGCCTGGTTTTCTGCGCCTGGTTTGTTCTGGGGGTTGTGGATGTAGACCCGGGTTAAGCCTGGCTTTACTGCTTTAGCCTGGCAGTTGAAGTGGCCAATTCTCACAGATTTCCCCCCAAAAATCTAGCCCAGACCTTCACCCCATGGCAAGGTCTGGGCTCTGCCTCCCCTCAACTGGAAGATGCATGAGGTTAGGGCAGGGATTTACACAGAATCCCAGAATGTTAGGGATTGGAAGGGACCTCAAAAGCTCACCCAGTCCAATCCCCCTGACGGAGCAGGAACACCCAGATGAGGTTACACAGGAAGGCGTCCAGGCGGGTTTTGAATGTCTGCAGAGAAGGAGACTCCACAACCTCTCTGGGCAGCCTGGGCCAGGGCTCTGTCACCCTCACTGAGAAGAAGTTTCTTCTCCAATTTCAGTGGAACCTCCTGTGTTCCAGTTTGTGTCCGTTACCCCTTCTCCTGTCATTGTTTGTCACCGAGAAGAGCCTGGCTCCATCCTCGTGACACTCACCCTTTAAATATTTATAGACATGAATGAGGTCTCCCCTCAGTCTCCTCTTCTGCAAACTAAAGAGCCCCAGCTCCCTCAGCCGCTCCTCAGAAGGGAGATGCTCCACTCCCTTGATCATCTTTGTAGCCCTACGCTGGACTCTCTCCAGCAGTTCCCTGTCCTTGACCTGAGAAATCTGTCCTCATGGCTGCTCTCAAGCACTGGTGAGGCACCCAGCAACACTTTGCCCATTTTCTAAACGTATCTTACAGAAGAAAACACAAAAACAGAATTAAAAGTGATGTGGGACAATGAAAACGAATGCTCACCCCACGAGCTGTCAGCTCCTCAGCCTTGCCAGCCTTTCCTCCATGGGATGCTTCAAATATTCAGGGCAGGAATCACAACCTGGAGCTACGACACTCAGAAGGCAGAGGTTCCATTTAAATATTATCTGGTTCAGTCTGGACAAGGAGCTATAATTATTACAGAAATAATTTGAAAATATTATAAAGTGTTTTCCCTGTAGCTTAGCACAGGTGGGAGTGGCTTAAACATGAGGAGAAAATACTATAATTTAAGTCAAATTATACATATTATCATTTAAATCCCATTCTAGTACCCTAAACCACATTATGAGGCTAAAGGAAATCAACAGATTTTTAATAAAAACACCACAATTTCAGTAATGTAGAACTTTTATTAACGAGTTTTTAAAGTATCGTTACAAAACTCTTGAGTTTTTATAACATCAGACCCAAACTTGAAGCAGGACACCAGCAAAGCTGCCCCAATGCCAGGAAAGAAGGGGGAAAAAAAAGCATAAAAAGCCACTGCTGGTGTAGAAATTCTTGGGCATTTCAGTGTTCGTGCTTGGGAGGGGTTAACACAGCAATAATTAAACCTCATGTCCATTCCTCAGTCCTTCCAGCTTCTAACACCAAGTCCTTTCCTGGCTGCATTGAGCTGGGCACAGATTATTCCGCTTGCCCCCCGCTTTTTGAGGCGCACTGGGTAAGTGCAGGGTGCTGATCCATAGGGCACGGCCCCCAGAGCACCGAGATCCTGCAGTTTTCATGTATTTTAGATTTTCTGATTGCAACTGTGCGACGTTTCCTGCAGTGGTGAAGTTCTGCACCAACAGACACCTGAAAACCTCACGAAAACATCACTTTTGAGACCCAGACGGGGCCAATCGCTCCTTGGGGGGGATCCCAGCAGCAGGGCTGCAATCCATGGAAAATATTTACAGTTGAGGATGACTCCCTGCAGGCAGAGGAGCTGGGGAGGCGTTATTGAGGAGCTCACGGTGCTCTGGCCATGTTTTCTTCAGTGCTGGCGAAGGAGCGGAAGGCTTTGTGCACGGGAACGCGGCTAAACAGCTCCGAGTGAGCAGCTGCTGTTTCGGATAAAGATGCAGGAGCATCCGCTGGCAAACAGAACCAGAGAGATCAGTGGGGAAAGGAAAATCATCCTGCCAGCATTCAGCTATTTGCTTCTCATTTTTCCCCTCTCCCCAGGGAGTGTCTCTTT
>NW_010183182.1:4498-5747 GCF_000695765.1 Mesitornis unicolor
CGCCATGTTTTTCTTCTCATAACCTTTCTCTCTCCTTCCTAACCCCGTGCAGCTCCCCCGTGGGATTTGGTGGCTGTGGAGAATGCAAGTGCCCTAAGAAACCGCAGGCTGAAGGGAGCCTCAGCTCTCTCAGCTGAGAAGACACCAAAATCTGTGAGCAAAGCAGCAGAATTTCTCCTACAAGGGGATGGCAACTGCAGGACAAGGCAAGGGGAACTGTATTTATCACAGAATATGAGGAGTTGGAAGGGCCCTGGAAAGCTCCCCCAGTGCAACCCCCCCACAGCAGGATCACCAGAGCAGTCACACAGGAACACGGCCAGGGCTTTGGGTGTCTCCACACAAGGACACTCCACAACCTCTCTGGGCAGCCTGGGCCGTGCTCTGGCACCCTCACAGTAAAGGAGTTTTTCCTTATATAGTACATGCCAGACATGAGTGGGACATGGCACAGCTGGAAACGCAGGGAGACACAGGCAAACGATTCCTCAGCTGTTTGGTAACCAGTGAGATCCAGGATAAATGGTGTTAGGGCTGCTCAAGACGCTCAGCATCGTGGTCAGGCTTTGCCGCACCAGGAGTGGGGAGCGTTACTGGTAGAGGGGGAGCAGGCAGTGTCAGGGAAAGATTTTCAGGCTGAGATTTCCACGATGAGTATTTAGATCTCTGTCACGAGTACTTCACGCTATCCTTGCCCCTTTCTAAGGGTGATAAACCTGGCTCCTGCCTCTCTCCTCTCTGCTGTGGCGCTGCAGGACACGTCAGCACACCCAGAAGTGCAGCAGGGCCTGGCAGGACTCTGTGAGACATCCCATTTACCTAATTGCACTGAGAAAGAGACATTCCCTGTCTTCTTTGCCTACAACTATCTCCAACCCTGCAGAAAGATCCCAGTCTGGGTGCAAGGTTTTCAGCATCTTGATCCTGCTGGGACCATACTGGAGTCTGCCCTCTGCAAACTGGGAAGGAGCAGCCCGTCTGGCTGAAGCGATCCAAGCTTCTGCTCACACCTTTCCTTTCTCAGCTCCGTCTACTCCTCTCTCTCCAATCACCCTGTACTGAAAGAAATCCATGGTCTTGTGCTAGGGGTGAGTTACAGCTGCTTCAAGACCCAGCACCAATTGCACACAACCCCTTGTGTAATCTTTTCTCCCACAGAAATACAACAGCTCGCTCCCTTTTGGCCCCAAACTCAACCAGAAAGAGACCCCATTGCTCTCTGGGGGTCCTGGTGGCCAGCAGGATGACC
>NW_010183183.1:0-4915 GCF_000695765.1 Mesitornis unicolor
AGAATTATTTTTTAAAAGTAGGGGCTGAAGAGGCAGGCACTAGGTACTTTTGAAAATCCCATGAGCAGCTTATTAGCCTTCTAATTCCTAAATATCTATTTTTGCATGTTTGGCCAAGGGCCTCACATGAGCTGCTCATGAACAGGTCAGTCTTTTGTTCGTTACTCTGCTCATTGGATCGCTGGGATCATTCTGGCCCTCGACACCCCAGTCTGTGGACAGGGCTATTTACTGAGTGCTTATGGCACTGCTCAAAAAGGTGCTTAAATAAAAAATATTCCTTGAGGGCCCTCAGTTCAGAGTGGGAAAGCCATACCACCTCTCAGTGCTGGTAGGGGAAGGAGCACACTGTCTAGATACTTCACCCTCCAAAGGGCTTTTGTGATTTTGGAGCAACTCAACCCCACTGAAGAGGGATGAACCATCTAACCACGCATTGGTGTGCAGTAGAATTAGCAAAGGGCACAAAGCACAAACTTACTGCTGGCTCAGGATGAGGAGGGTGTTTGCAGCATCTCAGACACCTCAGTTGCCAGCAGCCTGTTTTCTGCTGTTCCCCATGGTGGCAATGCTGCTGTTTGCCGCCTGCCCTTCAGTTTTTGGGCACGGGAGCAGCGCAGCATGCTGGCTATCAAATTTCTGGTGGATTTCTGCAGCACGGTCTCACCTGCTGGAGCATCCCCCAGCTCCACTGCTATGCTCCGGCACACTGGGTGCTTCCAGCACACAGCCTGCGGGCAAAGCGCTCTCCTCAGGAAGCTCTAAACATACGTCTCAGGACCTCTCTGGCACCATTAATTATGGCTCCTCAATTTCATCAAATTAGGACTCCATATCTAATAAAATAAATGAGCTTAAAGATTACTCTATTGATTCCCAATTGAGGCAGCTTTTCAGTTAATGGCCGAGGGCAATCTCTAAAATAGAGGCTTTAATTAACCCCAGTGCACGCAGCTGATGTGAAATGCCAATACCCTCAAAATATTCGGCGGAGACAGCTGAAGGGTCTTCTCAGCTCTCTCGTGTCCACCCCGCACACTCCCCTGAATGAAGAGCTGCAGCAGAGGCACTTTCCCACTGCGCTGTGCTGGGGACAGGGCTTGAAACCTCTCTGTTGCCCCCAGCATCTTTGTTGCTGGAAGTGCTGGCTGTGTTTGCTGATGTGCCCGTCTGTTTGCCTTCATCCTGAGGGTCAGACTAGTTGACCTTTAAAGGTCCTTTCCAACCCAGACCATTCTGTTCCTATGACCTTATCCACCCATGAGCAGCCTGCTGGTGGCTTTTGTGCTTAACTTGAGCAAGCATGGGGAGCTGTGTTGCACCTGTTCCTCCTCCTTGGTTTCTGCCTCACCACTGCCATTGATCCCCAGGGCCATGGCACAGCCCTGGGAATGACTCTTTCCTTCAAAACCTGCCATAGGGATTTGAACCTGCAGCATCTTTTTGGAAAGTGAAAGGAGCAGCGTTCAGACCTCTGGGTGGCTGAGGGTGAAACACAAGCTTGCCTGCAGGAAAGCATCCCTTGCTGCCTCTCATGGTGGGGTCTCTGTGGCAGAGATGCCAGTCTTTGGGGCCACATCGTAGCCCTCATGGGAACAGCTCTGAACAGTGCAACCACAGGACTTACTCCCCCAAAAAAAACCCACTAAATGAAACTGAGAGGGAAGGCTATGTGGGCAAAGAGCATTTTTCTGATTTTCATCTCTGCTTTCCAGGGTGAATTCCATTTTTACAGATGTGGTGCTTTCTGATAGAAAAGCAACTGTGTTATTGTGCTCTTTAGTATTATTAACAACTTTTGGTTTTCTTATTACAGCAGTAGGACACTTTTCCGGTCAGGGTTTCTGTTCTAATGAATGTGGCTCATTTGTCTTCTTCCTTCCCTCCCTCCCCACTCTGCTTTTTGTTTGGCTGCTCTTTGGGTAGTAATTTGATGTGTTGAGCTCTCACCACCCCTACTGCCCCCAGGGCTGAAGTTCTGAGGATGCTAAACAATTAAAATGCAATGCAATTACAGGCAGTACAGAACAGCAGAGAATAAGCCAGCAAAAATTCAGCCGTGCATAACGCTGTGGAGACCGCGTGGCTGTCAGTCTCTGACTCCAGGAGATAATTTGGTTTTTCTAAGAAGCAATAATTGAGCCTTTCGCATGTGCCACGGTTATGAACAAGTCAAAAGCCTGTTTGCTGTGCACCCAGGAGCACCAGATGGATTGGATAGTCCCTGCAGCACTTCAGGGGCTGCCAGCTTTACACTTCAAGCCTTTTCTAGCTCCTGTACTTGTAAGTTATTCTTTTGACAGCTTTTATGCATACGAGTGCCTCGTCTGAATTTAGCTGGCAAAGTGAGGGAGGAAGGATGAGGAAGAGCATGCCAAATGAAACCTGCATAGCTGGGGGGAGCGCAGAGCCAGAGCTGAACTCTGCTGCTCTCACCCACCCCAAGAAAAACCCCTGGGAGAGACAAAAGCACCTCCGACCTTAAGCCCTCAGATTACCGTAAGTGCAGTTTGCTGCGGGTCAGGATGCACCTGCAGGTGCATCACACTCAGGTACTTTCAGTTCTATCTTCATGAACCCCATTCATACCTTTCCAAGGAAGACTTAGTACCAGGGAGCGTAGCGAAGAGCTGCTACTACTGAAAAAGTAACAGGAAGGAAGAGTCTTTGCACCTGGGATCTTAGGGCTTGCCTCAGTGAAGCACACACCCCATGCACAAGGCAGAGAGGAGGTAAGCACAGGTACCTGCAGCTGCTGAGCACAGGGCTGAGCATCTGGGCTGCTTGGACTTGCAGGCCAAATCACCAAAGGTGAGCTCCAGAAAACCCTAAATGCTCCCCCCTGCTTAACCAGATCTGCTGCTCCTGGCAGGCAGGCAAAGAGGTGAGGTTGGGAGGGAAAGCACCTCCTGGGTCAAACTCTGCATGGCTGTCAAGGGCAGCTTGTCTGCCCCGGGCTTACTTCCCACACCCTTTCCAGGTCCCTCCCTCACATCCCAAAATCCGTGGGTGCTCATTGCAGACATGGACAGCCGTGACCCGATCAATGGGTGCAGATAAAGCACTGCAGTGATTTATCTTTGCTCAAGGCTCTGCACAAGAAGCCTGGCCTGGACCTTTGGGAGGTGGAGACAAAATGGGACCTGGCTGTGACCCAGGCCACGCTTTTCTGCTGATCAAGCCAGGTGCTTTACAGGCATAGCAAGTTTCATGCTGTTGTGCCACACTGTGCTTGGCTGAGGGGCTGGGAGAGATGCCAGGGTGTTCACCCCACAGGGAAGTTGGCCCTGAGGAACATGTGCCCCCCCATCATCCCAATCATCTCCTCCAGGTGCCACCACTGTGTGATCATCAGGGAAATTGGCCTGTGCTTTGCCCTCCCCTTCCAGATACATTTCTTATTGCTGAGGCTGCTTTGCACCCTCTTCCATGCCAATGAGCGCTGCTGTTTGCAAAGGCTGGAGGCTCTGGGACATCTTCCATACTCCAAAAACTGGGATGTACTCAGTCCCCTCTCAGTTGCCCGGGCTTGGCTGCTAGCTTAGGTGCAGGAGGAGTTTGCTGGGGGTCTGTGCAGTATTTGAGTACGTCTCCATCCCTGGAGCATGGTGATGGCTTATCTCGCTGAGTAACTACAGCAGAGAAGGGGGGGGAAACCATTATTATCTTGTACATGTGTTTCCTCTCTTTTGGATAGTTGCTGCTTTCTGCTGCTTCCTCAGGTGGTCTGCTTTTGCCCTCTTCCAAAAACTCATGGTGTTACAAGGGGGAAGGCACCTGTATCTCTCTGGGCTGTGCCTGCTATGCTCATGTGGCCATGAAAGCATCTGCATACCAAGAAGAGCTATTTGAGACCATCACCTGATCTTCTCTCTGCAGAGGCATTGTTGAGCTCTGTACCTAAAAAACCACCTTTTAAAGCTCCATTTTAAACTCAACGTTTAAGTTTGGAGCCTGGCTCTCTGTTTGCTGTGCCCAACCTCAACACCTGTAAAAGTCATGATCTGGAATGATGCTTGCCCCTTTCAAATGATTGCTCAAAGCACAACATTTTTTGCAGGCTTCTTTTAAAAAGCCAGTCTTTGGTCTGGCTTTCTAAGAAACAATTTTCCTGTGCCTACAGATCGCTGATGGTGTGAGCTGTCCAGGGATTGTGCCTCTGGTGGGGTGTGCGCCATGCGCTGTTTGGAGGATGCAGGAACTGGCACTGAAGCTGTCCCCGTGCTATTTGTAGGCTGGAAAACACAGCCCTGCGTGGCTTGGCTCGCCATGGGCCATCTCGACGCAGCAGGACCAGCTCAGGTACAGTGATGCTTTGTCCACACACTCAGTTTTCTGTCCCCACACAAGTTTTAAATCAAACTCAAAGTGTAAGGAGGAGAAATCTGAGAGGGCTGCTGCATCCTCGGGGCAAGTGAGTGTGTGTTATGCACCTGTGCATCCTCTTGTAGAATAAGATTAAAATGCATGGCCCTACGTATTTTCTTGAATTACACCAGGTGATCTAGTAGTGCCACAGCCCTCTCTGAGGGACAGGACAGGTACCATTGCAAGGATGGAGGTGTGATTTGGGAAGAGGAGAGAGAGGATTTTGTTTTCTTGCACTTAAAACTTGTCTGAAAAACTGCAGCTTACGGAGGCTTGCTGTGGATTGCAGAATGAAGGTGACTTCTAAATCTAGAAATATTTGATTTAAAATATTGGGGTTTTTTTTCCATTAAATGAGGGCACCTAGCCAGCTGGCTTACTGTGCCTGTTTTAGGAATGCAATCATTAGGATTCAGCTGCAATGTACAGGCAATGCACTAACTTTAGCTGAGCCTCAGTCATTAGGCACATATGTTTTAAATTTTCCATATCTGGATCTGACATATAAAATTAGTTACTTTGCCTATGTGTGTTGGAAGCAGCAGGG
>NW_010183183.1:4946-18298 GCF_000695765.1 Mesitornis unicolor
AGAGTATAAACAGCATACCTGATGGAGCAAAATAAGGAAAAGTTAACAGATATCATTACTGGAGCAAGCTTTCCAGGTATTCAAGGTGATGTTCAGGGAAGAAGAAACTCTAATCATTATGGACAAAATAATTTTTAGACTTTCTGAGATCCCTTTCAAATGGAGCACATTAATATTTAGAATCTGTGTTTTCTAATTGAAAATAAGTAACATTATCCCCATGTTACCAAGAGGAAAAATGAGAGCAAAAGCGCATCCCGTTGCCACAGCATAGCTTGTGTCTGTGGTAGGGACAGGGACAGCAGCTCACCAAGGCTCATGAAGGCCCTGCTCCTGCTTTGCTCCGCAGGTTTAATGCCCAGGAAAATACATTTCAGGCCTGAAGTCCTGCAAGTGAAACAGAAATCAAAGTAAGTTACAACTGCTGGGCATCTTTTTAGAAGATAATATTGGGATAATGTTAACTGCTCCCCTTTTATTTCTTTTTCCCTGCAGTTGTTCACCCCCACGTGGTGTTTGATGCTGTTTGCTACCAGCTGCCATACCAGAAGTATTTGGCAGATAAACATGGTGCATCGCCCTCCCAAACTGCCTTTCACCACCTCCAAGCATTGCTGCCCCATTTGCTGGAGCAACAGCTGGTATGAGATGAGACCAACACCACAAAGCTCCTGTGTCATTTGCATTCATCTCCCATATTAATTAAAATCAATCTCTTTTTAGTTAAGCTGACTTGCGATTTCCAGCAAGCCATAGCAAAGTGCCAAAGAAACACTGAAACCTTCTGGTGCGGATCTTCCCTCTCCTTCAAGACAGCTTATACATGGTGGTCTCTGACAGCCCCTGTGGGCTTGTGTGGAGAAAGTGCATCCCCATTGGCATCTGATAACGATGGCCCAAAACCCCTGACAGATGAGCCTACAGCACATCGGTTCTGGGCTCTCAGTCAGGTTAATTTTCTTAATTATGTATGTTGTGTTAGGCAGTACTCTGAAGTGACACAAAATACCAGATACATAGCTGAGAAAATTAACCTCAGTTGCTTATACAAATAAAAAGGTTACTGGGACACAAGATGATTCTGGGCTGGCTTAACCAGAAAATCTGGCTTTGCCTTCCCAGCTAAAATCAGTCTGGAGCTAAAGAGGTGCCATGGGGAGATTATGGGTCCCATAGGGTAGGAATCTGCTTTGCAGGGACCCTGGTATTTATTTATTTGCCATATTTATGTGGGTTGAGCTGCTGATATTTTTGGTGCTGTGCAGGTTCTGATGCAACCCTTGGCAGGGTTTTGCCTTTACTTCTACAAATGGGCGAAGGACTGTTAGAAACAGGAGAACCTTACGCACAGCTGTGAAAGAATGAGAAATTTCTTCTAATGTGTTGTACAGCAAAACTCGGGTGTTAGCATGTGGCTCGGTGGGCTATGTATTTGCAAGCAGGTCCATTGGTTTGGGTTTGCAATCAGAAATAACAGTAGCCTAAATGCACACTCTTAAGAGATCTCTCTAGGCCTGCTTATAAGGAAAGGGGAAAAAAAAGGAAAGGAATAAATGTATCATTCCCATCAGAAGATGTTCCCATCCCCTGACCTCACGCAGGACTTCAGCCACTTCCTGAACTGCGTCTCAGAGCAGAAGGGCCTCCAGATTTGCTCTTGCTCTGCACCTCCCTTTTCCTCAGAAAAATAGCTCACACTTGCCTGAAAATACTGCTGAAGCAGGATGGAAATGTTACCTTTTCAGGTCATTTATTCAGCAGATGTGGTGGAGCAGAGGGAGCGCTTTGAATTTGCTTTGAGTTGGTTCTGGATATGAACATGACGGAGAAAAGACTCGTCAAGAGACTTTTCCAGAGGGATTTGATGTCTTGATATGGGAGAAGAGAAACAGCCCAAATTGTTAATGAAGTTCAGCCCTGGGACAGAGACAAGGGAGCAGACGTGATTGTAAGAGCTGAACACCCTTAACTGAGAATTGCAACCAGGCACACTGAGCTTTTTTGTACAAAAAAGAAACAATTTCTGTTCCCTAATAGCCATTTATAAACCTACTGCTGTGCAGATAATATTCTCAAAGACAACTGGGCTTGACTAAAATGTAGCATCCATCCATTTTACAATAGTTACCTCATCACACAGACGCGAAAGGAGCTAGGTAACAGCTATTTGTATTCACAATAACATGCCAACCTAAACCATAACGCCTTCAGCTTTTGCTTTCCTTCCCTAAGGCAGTTTGGTGTCTTGTTTCTACTCTAATGTTTATTTGTGGGGTTTTGGTTTGGTGTTTTTTCCTTATGTCTTTTCATCTAGGAGATGCTCTGAGAGTAGTTCTCAACCTGCATTTCACACCACAGCTGTTCTCATGGGCATGATTTTTATTTTATTTTTTTAGCTGGAGTGTTTGCTGGACTCTTACTTGAAAAGGAATTTTTTAATTATTTTTTTTGCTGTCTTCTGAATGCAGGTTGGTTATCAAGAAGGGAATATTTCCTATTTTATTTTTTTCCCCATCTATGTTGTCTGCTCAAGCAACTGGTGTTGAATGGTTTCTCACTCTCCCAAAGAGTATTTAGATGCTGCTGGAGTGGCAAAGCACAAGGGATACCTCCCCAGCCTGTCCTGCAGCTGGACCACAAGGTGCACAAACCCATAGGTGTTTTTGGGAGCATTGTGCTGGGGCAAGAGTGGCATTTGCTGTGTAGAACAGCTCTGTGAGAGGCAGCACCTTCCCCACCACTCTGGGATACAGGGGCTGCCCCAAGGTGATGCCTTCAAGGGGGAATCATTGGGGTAGGACTGGGGGTGTGTGTCCCCCCCTTGGTTGCAACACATGCCTGTCCAGGTGACTTCTGTTCTCAGCAGCTTTATCTTTGGTTTAATGGGTTTGGCCAAGGCTATTTGCATAACAGGCTGCTAATGGAGCTGGTGCAAAATGAGCAAACAAAATTGAAGAAGTGGTCTGGATAGAACTTCCATGAGATCTGTTGGAAGAAGTAAATGTATAACTTACAAAATATACAACATATGAAATCCATAAACTGCTACAGGGGACTAAATAATTCCTATCTTAAAAATATCTTTTAAAAAGTTGCTTTACAATAGGGAGCAGTGCTTTTTGTATAGGACAACTTGCAGCAAATGTTTATATTTTAATCCAAATAGACCAGAAATGTCAGTGGTGTAACAATGCAACCATCTTTCATTTTTGTTTCTCCCCAAGCAGAGAAATCTGGCAATCTGATTGCAAATGTCCTTTAAGTCAACCCTGGGCATGTCATACCCAACAGCGGCGGATAGGGAACGGTGCCTGACATCCGTGCTGGTTTATTTTTCCCTGAGGACAGGCAGGTTTCCACCCCCAGAGACTGAAAACCTCAGTGATGAGACAGAATAATTTTTCAAGGAGAAATGCGAGACATGAAGCTCCTGCGCGGAGCTCCCGCGCAGGGAAGGACATTTCAGCAGTGACAGCCCCTGAGCTGCGAAGCAGATGGAGATGGAGATGTTCACCAGCAGTGAAACCAGAGCTTGTGAAATGTGTAGGCCTCATTGGGCCCTGCAAGCAATTAGGGGAAAGACCTCTGCTTCCAGCATGATGCTTTCTTCCAAAAATAAGGAAGGGTAGATGCTGTCGGCCCTGGCAAAGTGCCCTGAACCTCCCTGTGACTGACGGGGCTGCTTGCCACAGGCCCACGTCAACTCCCTGAGCCTAGGAGCTGCTGCCAGCTCCTCGCTCCCTCCGGGGACATTTGCTTTTTCTGTGGGAAAGGTAGATGGTGATGGTAATGATGGTAGTGATCATGGTGATGGTGCCCTCCCTGATGGATAGCTTAAGCTCTTCCCTCCACTAATTAAAGTTTCCTCTGTTTTACAGCCTAAATGTTGAACACACCAGTTTACACAGCTCTATTTGTGTGATTTTGCTTAAGCTTACAGGGTTTTAGAGGAGAAGAGCTTCATGGGAGCTGGCAACACTGGTCTTCAGGTAAAGATTTGGCTCATGGAAGGGCTGTTGCTTTCTAAACATGCAGATTTTTGTTTGGTAGCTATTAAAATAAATAAATAAATAAAATGAAACCCTTTCTTATCCCCCCTCCTGAATATTTATTAGAGTCTTGCTGAAAACTCTTATGAGACTGATTTAATTTTAACACTAGTAAATAGCAATTAAAATGAAATAAAAATATTTTTCCCCTAACTGGTGAAAAACTAACAATTTAGATGATTATTTTGACTCTGAATTCTTATAGTTTTCCGCTGTTTGGCTATTCCTCTGTCCGTGTTTCACAACATGGCATGAGGGGTTTGCTCTGCTCCCAGGGACAGCACCTTTCCCTCTGCCTGAGACCCTCCTTACCCTCCAACCCCCAAAATTTGCTTGCTGGGCCCAAAAAACAGAGACGGAGATAATCAGTTAATTGACAAAGTATTTAGTGTTTAAGAATGGGTGGAGATGACTCCAGAAAACTCCTGTTTTCCTCAGTTGTGTATCCGGGAATTAAAGCAAAGGCTCATTTTTGGCTGTTGTAATCACAACTTTAATTTTTCATATTCAGCACCTGGGTATGAGGTACTTAATTATTCATGTACTTAATGTGTATTTGGAATTGCCGTAGCACCTTAGCAATTTTATATCACAAATTAAATCTCTTACAGGCTTTTTCTTATCTAAACCTCTGCCCTTTGCACCCAACATTTTCAGAAATCAAAAGTGTTTAAGCTGAGATGAAGCACAAGAGGATTTACTGGAGTTTGAAACATCCTACGTGTTAAAAGCCTGGCAGAGACCCTGCTGACACATGCTCCAGGGACAGCCAAGGTTAGTCAAGCGGACTCAGTTCCACTTGTATTTTGAGGCAGGACTGGATGGCTTTTAGCAAGAGCATGTTATCAGGGGTGAGGGAGGAGGGAGCACTGAGGAAAAGGAGGGGCAGCTTTTAGTAAGCTGGGCATTTCAAGGCAATCAGGCTTGCTCTGCCTCATCACTGCCAGACTATCCTAGCAGGGGACTGGGAGACGTTTATTATAAGGCTCAACACTTTTTAATTAAAGCCGCTATTGAAAATATTCATCACTCAGTGGTGGGAGGGAGAGAAACCTCCTGCACCTTCTCTGTACATCACAGGGAAGATGAAAAGGCCACATACCTGTTTTATCTCCTCCCATGCCAGCCAGCTTTGAAGCAAGGTGGTGATAGCACCTCTGAAACACCCCTCCTCCCATTGCCATTTCAGGAAGGAAGAAGTTTACATCTATTAGCTTCCAAAAATAAAAGGTTAATTAAAGGCAGGAGCCTAAACTAAGTCCCGATTGAGCTGGCTTGGTATATTAATCAACTGGAGCCGCAGGATCAGGATTTTTCATATAATGGCTAAGGTTCATCAAAAAAAAAATACAATTCAGAAAGTAAGAAACCTACAGTTCACTGGCTACGGGTTGTCATCTCTGTACTCTCCCAAATCAAGGGTATCCTGGGAATCAGAGCAAGTGTCATAAAATAATCTAAGCAGGGTAAATTTAAAATAGGGTATTGTAGTAGCCTGCAACAGGGCTATTACTGATGCTGGCCGTGGCTATCCACATGAAGCCTGGCCACAAGTAAGTTGGTTTTGCAACCAGGAAAACCCAAAGAGGGCTGCATGGCCCTCACTGCCACCACGGATGGGCGGTGGGTTACTGATGGGAGGGAGCGCAGTACCTGGCTCCCTGCATGGCTTGGGACAGGTAGCATCCCCAGCACAACCCTACGGACCAGTCCCTCTAAATCCACAAGAGGGATGCAGGGAGGCAGGCAAGGATTAACAAAAGAATCCCCAAAATATTATATTATTGATTAATAATAATGTGTACTGGTCTCTCTGAGGATTGCATTTCACTTCATGCGTCAAAACATGCCTTTGCTTGACTATAGCAATGATTCAGAATAAGTTTCCCAAAATCTTCACAGGAAAGTTCTAGTGAATGGTCTGTTAGAGAAAAATATATTGAGACTGTTCGAAGTAAGTAAAAACTTTTTTTTAACCCCCTGGTTATTAGGCAACAGTGAGCAGTTTGTTCTATGGGACAAACATGTCTGATTTCTTCTCTCTGTTTTTTCTGAGTCTCCACAGGGGTTTGAAATTCTTCTACAGAATCTACATGGGCTTGAAAACAAAGCAAGATTTGCAGCTTGCACCAAATCTGAGGCAACATCTGTGAGTGTACTTGCAGGGAAAAATATGTATAAGGCTCCTCAGGCAGTAACCAAAAGGGTATTGTTTTTCCATAGAACCTACATTGTGTTTTCATACCCAAGGCCTAACATGTGGAAAACTCATCTTCCTAAATTGCTTTCTGTGAAGGCAAGTATCATATAGCATTTTATACAGCATTGGGCAAAAATTATCTTTAAGGATTGGGTCACTATGGTAACCACTTCTTATCTCAGAATCAAAAAGCAGTTATGATTGTAATTAAAAATTGTATGCTTTCTACCAAGAATTATTCTGAATGATAATTCATTTTCTGTCACACACTGGAGTTATTTTTATTACCCCCAAAGGCATCAGCATTTGCTATAGCTCAGCAATGCAACACTTCATAGAGAGACTATAACCTGCTTTGAATGTACTGTCAGAAATTGTGGTCAATGACTTCAACCTCTTAAATACTTCAACAGACTCCAGCAAAACACCAGGAATGCTTTTTGTCCTTACAGAAGGGAAAACATAAGATGAATGAGGCCTCCTGAAAGCTTGTGTTTCATTGCAACTTGCCACGTATCCCGAGCCTGGTGATGAGCTGAGAGGGGTCCAGGTTTGCTGCAGGTGGGTTGGCCACAAATTCAGATTTTCCTTCAGCTTAAGCAGAAAAGTTGTTGTGTTTTTTGTTGTTTTTTTTTTAAATAAACAGAAACAAGAAGAAAAACCCAAAACCTCTCAGCTTTTCTTCCTTGGGCACTTGTGTTTATCACTTCTGTTCCCAGGACCAGGGTTACGCATAGAAACCACGGCATACTGCTGCAACGTGGCAGGCATTTGCAGGTACATCACCATGGCTGCCTTTAATAACTATAACATAAGTAAGACAAGCATAAAGCCTGTTTTCAATTCAAGGAGAGCAAATTCGGGCTGGTGAGTAGGTGAGCTGCTCCAGCTGGCTCCAATGAGAGGTGTCCACAGGTGGCTTCAGAGGGGGAAAGAAGCCCCCACTGCTCACAGGAACCATTTCCACGGCAGCAGCAGCAGCAGGGTGGCCCCATCCCCTCCTCACTGGCCTGGGTCTGTGCCAGGCCAGGAGACTTTAAGCAAGATTTTTGGCACTTTCTCTTGGTATTTCATTTTTTTAGGGAGCTGCAGCCTATTCATTCTTCAACTCGTGTATTACTGAGCAAATATCCACTTATATTTTATGCTGCTACTAATAGAATTGTTTGTCTAAACATTCTTTTTTCCTACTCTTTCCAAGAGGGAGGCAGAACAAATGTTTATTTTTGTAAAAACCTGTAGCTTTCAACATTATTTTTTTTCTTTTTGGCTTATTTCTCCATAATACATTCGTGAATCCCCACAGACTCCTGAGCATTTTCTCCTGGAAGTGGATTTACTGCTCGGTGGCTGTGGTTATTCCAGCAGGACATCACAGAAAGGCTTTTTGGTGCCTTAAATTGAGGGGTTTTCTCTTCCTGGCTTGGGGGACCAGGCTCCTGTGCTCCAGATGAGCAGTGATCAGTCAGGTTAATGAGCCACGGACGAGTAATTTTTATCCTTTTGGAGCCACTCTACCCACACATCCACCCAAACAGCTCTCCGTGGAGGAGGAGTTGTAATTCATTGAAGCAGCTGAAGGCTTTTGAGAAAGGAGCCTGTAAAAACCCCAGCTTCTGCTCACCCAGAAGAGCCCAAAGATCCCTGTGGATCCTGAGCACTGTGCCCAGGACGGTGGCAGTGATGCCCACAGCGGCACAGCCCCTGCCTGTATTTTGGGGCTGGCACAGGGATGTTCTCAGCATTTGAGGATCGTGTGCCTGGCTATGGCCTTCCCTTCATGCAGGCTAACACTTTGAGCTTTCCAGATGAACCTCTTGCCACCTAGGGAAGGTAAATACTTAATAATGGCTATAATAAAGTCGAGTGGCAAATGACTTCATTAAGCCTGGAGTAATTATTAGTTTAATCAGCTCAATAAAGTGCACTCCAGAGGTGAGTTAGCTCCAACGTGCCGTGCTGGGGGCGAAGGAGGATGCTGGCAGCAGGAGGGCTCTGTGGATCTGTGCTGTGGTACTTCCCAGGCATGGAGAGACCCAGTGCAGCAGGGGGGCAGTGTCAGAGGGATGTCCTCAGGGCAGGTTTTGGGAAAGAGTCACAGCTGAGCTGCAGTTTAGCTACAGGAGAATGTCCTATTCCACCCATGAGTGCAAGTAGGTTTTGGACTCATGATGGTTTTAATGTCAGGCAATGCCTTCACGTGTGGTAACACCTGCAGATGTTGGATCCCCTGCATTGCCATGTGGTGTTGGCCTCCTTTGCCACCCTCATCTTTCAAATTTCACAATAGCAGTAGCTGGCTAACATAACATTACCCTTAGATACAGAAAATGAGCTTGACTGTATTGAGACTAAAGACTATGTTTCTGGTTGTCAACGTAGGGCATCTGTGGTGTGAAATTCTGCTTACCACCAAGGACAGGTGGCTGAGGTGAGGGGATGCTTGCACAGAGTGGGGACATCCCAGTTGCACCTCCCTGCTGCTCCTGCTGTGAGACCCGTGCTGGCTCATGGGGCTGTGGGACCCCAGGTAAGTAAGCTCCATTTTTATTATCTGTTTCCCTCACTCCTCCAGAGGATCTTAAATTGGAAAGGTTTTCTGGAGCTCAATCCAAAATGCACAAAAAATAATTGCACTGCCAACAGTAAGGGTTTTCTGTGCTGCAGCCTTGTGGCTTGCTGGGACACCGGGAAGGCTGCCATGTTTCCAGTAGGTGCATCTGGCACCTGCGATACCACTGCTGTGCTCCTCCATCCCACAGGTATGGGTCATTCTTTAAACATTTCAAGTACCAGGCACTGATTATCTAGCCTTGAAAGTGGGGCAATGACGAAAAGAAGCTGCCCAGAAACTATTTTTGAGGGAGGTAGAGGTATTAGTATGCCCTGCTTGACATTCTGACTTGTGTGGGGGAGAGCAAGGGAGATGAGTGGTAAAGAGGTAGCCATGCCACTGGAGAGATTTCTCCCCACAAAGCAAGCAAGGCAAAAGCAATCTCTTTACCCAACACAGGGTTGCCTCCCCATGTTTCCCAAAAATCTCAAAGCAGGACAGTGGTATCAGCAGGGCCAAGCCACAGCTGTACCCAGGCTTGTGCTTCCCCATGCAGCGGGGCAGTAGCATGAAGCAGAGGGCTTTCAGTGGGGCAGGATGCCAAATGTTGTAAGCAAATTCTACAGCTCCAAGATGTTGCACAGCAAAAGCTACTGAGATCAGGTAAGGATGCGACTTATCAGCAAGGGCCGGCAGGTTTAGCATTGGCAGCAGTGGTGGTGGGCAGAATGTGTTTTGGTACTCTCTCCTCTGCCTGTGCCAACTGCCCATTTGCACTTTCAGCAATGGCTACATCAGCTTTCCAGCCACAGCCTGGATTTCTGCTGCCAGAAAGCCTGGGCTGTGGACAACCCCGTGCTGCTTTTGCGGCCGTAGGTATTAATGTGCCAGTAACTTGCTCTTCCTTTTTCAAAGGAAGGGTTTGCACCAGAGATCCTGGATGGATCACTGGTGGCCTCATTGTATCCTGAAACTTAAATTATGGGTTTGTTCAGGCCGTTTATTTCAGGGAGTGGTTACAAGCACAGGCCTCTTGCAGCACCTTTTATTCCAAGGTAGAGAGCCAAAAGAGTTTTTCACTCTGCAGATGTGCGGCTGTATTTACTGATGTGTCATCCTAATCACCTTCTGCCCAGGCTTAGAAAATTTATGGTCTCCTGCTCTCTTGCCCTCTGCCCAAATCTGTTCCCTCCCTGCTCTTGCCAACACTAGTACCACCCCCCACCTCTTTGCTAAACAAATGTGATAGGAAAGGGAAGAGAATCCCTTCAGAAGGCTCTTTTCCTGCACCAAGCAGGAAACTGCAGGAGTTTTGCCATGGGGCTGCAAATGGTGGTCAGACAAAACCTGTTATGTTGAAGGTTGCCCTTTGTGCTCTCTAGGAGGAGGCAATGGGATGCTGATGGACATGTTGGTGATCTCTGATGTTTATGTGTCTGTGCTGGTTTTAAGGTGTTCAAAGCTCACCGGGACTATGTTATTTCATCTGGTCAAATCAGGGCAGCTCCCAAAGTCCCCAGATCTTCCCAGAGTCGCTACTCAGATCTGCTAGTTGTGAGGACTGGCCTGTTTAGCATTAGCGCCACCATGGGGGGCAGGTTTGCCATGGTGGTTGTGACTCAGCAAGTCAGATCAAGGGAGCTTTGAGAAGAGTTTCCAGCAGGCGCTGCGCCAGATGCTGCGGTGGGTGGATTTAGCTTCTCTCATCTGCTGCAATGTGCTCCTGCTATTTGGCCAGGTCACCTGAGCACTAGAGCTGTGATGGGGAGGCATAGAGAGAGAGAGAGAGAGGAAATTTCCATGCTAAGGAGCCAAGACGATCATGGAAGAAATATCTGAAGTTTTGCACAATCTGGGGTACCCATTTATAAGGTGGCGATGGGCTGATATTGCTGGGTAGCTGAGTACTTGCCTACTTCCAGGCAAGACATTTCTATACATGCATATGAGGATAGCAAAGGCAACCACTACCATTATGTATGGGCAAGAAACCCAGGGATTTGTGGGATCTTTGTAATTGTGACTGAGCAATAACTTGTCTCAGCTCCAGCAAAGTTTGCACAGAAACGCATCACAGCAGATCTGTAGTTACTTAACCAATAGGAGTCTGCTCTTTAGTTTGAATTTTATTGGCTATTAAATGGGACTTGTGGAGCACTGGACAGCATGCCTGATAGGTGGTGAACATGGGTTTTGTTCACCAAACTTGCTCCTACAGCCAGGTGTGAAGGTGGTCAGGAAAGGACCAGCTGGGCTGACTCTGTCAGAACTGGCGATGCTGTGCTGATTCTCGGTGGCCATGGAGTCCATCCTCCACACCTCTGCACTTTCCCTAAGCCAAGCACTCATCCTTTGGGTGATGGAAATATGTTTTAGTTGGCTTTTTCTAAATGCTGGGGTATCCACAAGAGGCTTTTCATTCTGCAGTTTTTCAGCCATTATATATAGAAAAAATTAAATCCTAAATCATATATTGCAAATGGCTTCAGGAAGCTACTTACAGGTCTGGTTCCCACCTCATGTAAGAAGGAAAGTGTGTGCACCTTGGTTTTTCCCCCCTGCCTCTGAAAAAGTGAGTTATATTGCAGTTGCTACTGCTGTTTTGTGAACAAGCTTTGGACAAACAGCCTGGGAACTGCTGAATGTGCCAGAGACCCAAGGCCCTGACTCAGTTGTTCTTTCTGCTTTATAAAATCTCATCTAGTATAAAATAATTCAAGAATGTACTTAAGTGCATTGCTGGACTTTGGGGCAAAACCTGCTGGATTCAGTTCATATTAAGCAGACATTTATCAGAGCTTGGGCAAAGCCACTGACGTTTTGCTTAAAGTATTTCCTAAAAATTCTGTTGGTGATAACTTGGACACCAGTACACAGGCATTCTGGAAAACAAATTAGGATCAACCATCATTGTGCTGGATGAGTCATACAGGAGAGGGGGAAAATTGCTTGATTTTGCTATTTCTAAGGCAGTCAGCCATGCCGATATGAGTGGCAAATGGAGGAGAGCCAGGCGAGAGCCAGTCACAGTGGAGACCGTGATGGCTGGCTATTCATTTTGGAGGAAGATTGGCAGTAAAAGGGATCTGGTCAGTGTTAAGCTCCAGCAGCGTTTATTCTAATTTTGTTGAGCTGACTCCTTAATTAAATGGTCGCTTTATGGGCAGCAGGAGAAGCATCGGCTGTGCAGTAGTGAAAGGTGGAGGCTGCCATCCTAATTCACCTATTTTTTTATTGAACACTGAGAAATTTTCCACATTTGAGAGAGATTCTTCTCCCAAAATCTACCTATTCTTCCCTGGGTGGCCACCACCATACCCCAGCCATGAAGGATAATTTTGCCTCTAGTTTTCAAACAGCAGCCAGACATTTTTTGGGTTTTCTAAGGAACAACTTAATTCCTTTCCTAGACTGATTTTGGGCAGTACTGTAGCTCTATTTCAATGCCTCTTATTAACCCCATATTGAAGGCAATGATGGTCAAGATGTGGAAGAAGAGCTATAGTTACCTTTTTTTCCCTGATGGAGGTCTTGTTTCCTTCTCCCTGTGTCCAGGGCTTTCTCCAGGTCTCAACCCAGCAGCCCCTCCATCTCACAGGACTCTTCCAAAAGGATTGATATAAACCTCAGATGTATGAGGAACACAGCTGTTTGTATATTTTCACTGCTAAGATGCAACATTCAGTGTATGTAACTTAAAAGTAATGTTTTGGAAAGTCATCTCAATGGTTGAAGATATGTGAAAATATGTGACTGACAGAGTGGGACTGGAGTTGCCTTCATGGATGGGCTGCTAGGGAAATTATCAACTGGAAAAGCTTGAAGCTGACCTCCTTAATGGCAAACAGCAAACTGAGAGCTGCTGTTGGCAGTGGAGAGGGCAGGGATGGTTTCCTGCACAGTTTGGATTTTGCAGATCCCTGGTACTTGGTTTCCATCAGCTCACATGAGGTGGTGATGGGAACCTGAGGTTTCTCATGCAAGTCACTCCTCACCAGGGAAAAGCATCCATGTCCCAATGAAACATCAAGCAATAGGTGTGTGCATTCACCTGTATGAATGTGATGCACGTACAGACAGTAAATTCAGCAGTTTACCCTGTTGCCATGGCTGATGCAATTGCTGATGTGCATAACAGGTGCTTCTCACTGATGTCTGGGTGATGGATGGCGATTTTTGGGAAGGAAACCTGGTTTTGCAAGGTCCATGGCAGATCCAGCTGGTGCTGGAGCTGGGCGGATACCTGTGAGGATGGTGGGTGTTGGCAGTGACATGTGAGTACACAGACAGCACTCGGAGCTATTCTAGATCTCACGTTTGGCTTCTGTCTTAAAATAAATCAAATATCTCTTCATCACGACTGGCGCTCAGCCAAGGACAGCCCATGTTCCCTGGGATGAGCTGCTTGCCTTGTAGGGGGCTTGTTTTGTTCAACAAACCCTAGGCAGGGAAAGAAAAATTTCCCAAGCCTGGAAGAACTGGACCTGTTATTTCTAAGGCCCCTGAGCTAAAGCATCATCTGCCCTCAGCAGAGTTATCCAGGTTCAGC
>NW_010183183.1:18329-39158 GCF_000695765.1 Mesitornis unicolor
TTTCTGTAAAATGGGATCTCCTCAGCCCTGTGCTCCATGTTGCTGCACTATCAGCCGAAACACCTGATATATTACGTGGCAGATACCATGTCCAGAAAGACGAATAAAGTGTCATCTCTTTGTTTGCTATTGACCCCTGCACAGCTGACTGTTTTCTGGTGAGTTTGGAGGGACTTCTGTTCAGCCAGTTCCCACAGCTGCAATGGAGTGACTGGCTTCAGGCACCCCAAATGCCATTGGATGTACTTTCATGCAAGTTGCCTCCTTGTTGTTTAAAACTCACCCCATACATGGCACTGTCTGGCTTAATAGGATTATAACACCATTCCCTGAGGATGCAGTTTTATTTTGTCTTGGGGTTAATGAAATGCTGTGGATTCTGGTTTCGAGAGGTTGGGGCAACTCAGGGAAAGTAAAAGCTCCTTGCAGCGAGGAGCCCGGTAGTGCTGGTGGGGAAAGCCTTCTCCCCTGGGCCAGCCACAGCTGGGCACTGCCACTTTAGCGTGCCGTATTTTGTGCTCCTGTTGGGCGGCGCAGACAGTAATGACTGCTGTAGCGATGCTGTGTCAGGGGATGGCTTTATTGAGATGCTTAATCCTCAGCAGGTGCCGCGCAATATGACATGCAGTTATGTCTGGGAGGTAATAAGGCCACGTTGATGTTTTACTATGCTGTTAACCCTCAGCGCGATGAGGTATTACAAACATCATTTATCTTCTACTCTGCCACTGATAATGTGCCAAAGCAGACATTGATACAATGCAGGAAACAGCTCACTTCTTGCGGCCATCATGTTTTATATTGCTCTTATTTTCCACCTTTGCAGCTCCGCCTCTGTTCCAGCTCTGCAGGGTCTCGCACCATAAAATGGGGGCTTTGGCTGCAGAACGCAGCATGGCCTTGCTTTATAGTTGGGCCTTGCTGCTGCACAGATCCCATAGGGTCTCTTATTTTCATAGCTGCTCCTGCCTTTTTTCTTTGTTAGGTTTAAGGCAGAAAAACTAGAAGAATCATGGCTTTCTGTAAGGATTTACATTTATATTCCATGAAATACTGATGTAGGTCCCCAAAAAGCAGGACAGAGACATGTTTGGATCAATCCATGACATGTTTCCTATGCTGTAGGTCACCTCTTAATAGGGGGCATGTTGCTTCTCCTTGGATCTTCCCTAGCCAGTAAAATCAGTGAAGCTTTCACTACATTTCAGTGGAGGGAACCAGGACCACATGCATCTGGGTAATGGCTTGTATGTACACGGAACATTTTCCTGATTCTGGTTTTGGATACCCGGAGATATTTTCACAGGAATTGGAAGCCATTACAGAGTTGTAGTGATCCTGTTTTAGGTATTAAGTTCTGATTGACTGAAGTATGGAAAATTAACACTGATGAAAACAGTCAAAAATTTAGGGTACCATATTTATGCTGATTGTGCCATTACAACACACAGAGCTTTGTAGATTATAAAGCTAAAGATTATTTTACAGAAAGTCTTGATGGCATGCCACTCTTGGGAAGTCGCTGCTACAGCTGCAACCCATCCCTCTCCTCTGCATCTGATTTTTGCCTTGCTCCCGCTCCTAACAGCTTGTTCAGACCCCACCTTTGCGGACTGTCAAAGTTTTCCCTTGGGTTTTTGTGATGGAGTCATCCCCAGCTCTTCCACAAAGATGGCCGGGTGAAGGGCTGCCATCCCGTGCCAAGGCTGTGCCTGCAGGCCTGCCTTCTCTGCAGGGCTCCTGCCAGGCCTCCCTCGGCCTCTTCCTGTTCCCTCCAGCCCATCCCACCTTCTTGGCAACCTGGAGGCTGGATCACCACCTCTGGACAGGGTCATATGGATGTCTGAAAATAGCTTGTTTATTCATCAGGGCTGCTGACTGTATGAACTGCTGCACTCTTCATCACTGTGTTTCTTCTAAGCTGTGGCTATCCCCAAGATTTCCATGGCCATCCATCTTCCCTGGCACTCTGCTGCAGCACGTGCCCAAAGCAAGCCCCACAAATATCCCAGAGACAGTCTGAACCCAAGCCTTCCCAAAAGCACTGAGGAATTCCTAATAAACTCCTGAAAATCCCACTTTGGAACTTTCTCCTATGCTGCAGCCTATTTATTCCCAGTGCCACCGCCCCCTCACAGCCACAGGGCATGCACCAGGTGCACATGGCAGAGCAAAGAGGGGTGAAATGGGGATGTGCAGCTGCAAAGCTGCCTCCTTCACCCTCTCCCAGAAAGGATGGAGTAGATCACAGCTGATCAGTATTAGTGACCTGCCACAGGTAGGTGTTTTCCAGCCGATTTTTGCAGGTTTTTATCTGATCGCCCTGCCTAATCATGAGCAAACTGGAAAACAATGGCAATTATCTGCAGCTCTAAGGGAGGCATGGTGCCTTTCCTTCCCGATGCCTCAAGCATGGGAAAAAAAAAAAGTGAGTCCTTGTTTGCTGGGATGAGGTAAAGCTTAGAGCAAGCAAGGGCATTCTGTTTTGTGGCTGAAGAAAGCAGCCACTCAGAAATGGGTTTGAAAAGGTGGTGCTCGGTTCAAAACTTGAAGCTTGATGATGCTGTGTTTTCCGTAAGTCCCAGTTAGGATATGTAGTGCTGAAACATGCTTATTCTGCCTGTACTTAAGCCATTTCCCAAACAGGTTTTGGCTTTGAATGCTCAGCGGTAGGTACTGACATAGCCAATAGTGATAAAGTTCACAGATCAAGGGAATCACAGATGCTTTACTGCCTTCGGGAATGCCCTAGGGATAATTGCATTTGGTGTTAATAGCCATCATTTATTTTACTGTCTGGTGACAAATTCTGCCCTCCAGGTGAAGATTGACGTCTTTCTTCTGTTGAGGCAAAACTGCAGCTCAATTCAACACAAAGAGAGTTTGGCTCTCAGAGGGCTCACACTGCACAGGAGGCTATGTGGGAAGGCATTGACCATCCTGAGAACTCCCCTCTCGGGCATCTTGATAGCATCAGGGAAACCTGAGGCTGTTTGGATTTTATTTTATGATGGAGATCTCCATGCAGCTTGTTTGTTGTTTGGTTTGGGTTTTTCTTCATCACACTGATTTTCTTCCCTGTACATCCAGGGCAGGGTACAAGGCCAGACAGACCTTAGTGTCTCTCTGTAAGGCTGGGCTTGTGTTGCACCACGCCGCCAGACCTTGTGAGTCAGAGAGCTCCCTGCACCACAGCACCACTCAGCCTTGTGACAAGGAGTTATTCCCGGGGAATACCCAAGTTATTCCCATCTTTAATTATTACCATCCCATCCAGCCTTTGGATAGCCTTCAGTACTCCAACTGCAGCCTGTTTCTTCTGAGCAAGGTATGAACTGAACCAAAAATGCAGGGGTTTGAAATTGTCTTGGCAGCAACTCACCTTGCAGAGCCAAGAGCAATGTGATGCCCACTTTGCCACCCTCAATATTTAAAAATGGGTTTGTGAATGGAAACAGGGAGTTGTTAAGACTTGTCTTAGTAGAGATAGTATTTGCAAAAGCTCCTAAATCCTGCTGGGAGCAGCTGCTGGAAAATGTCCTATGCAGAGAACACTGACCAAGCAGAAATGCAACGCTCCTCTTGCATCTGTCTTGTGTTAAGGATTTCTTAATGCACTAAAGATACAATACTGCAGTATTTGTCCCTTTTTAATCTATGAGGGGAAGCGATGCGGGTTATCATATGTGATAATCTCCAGGAGCTGAATTACAGAGCTGTCAGCTGCAGGAGACTGAAATGACAGCCCTTTAAAGTGCTGTCAGGCTCTTGTTGGACACTTGTATCAAAACACTCATTTTAGCCTCAGGAAGACAAACTCACTGTCTTCCCTTTCTGGGGAGCTCCTTAATTTACAGTGCTGCTATTCAGTAATGGGATACATCACAAAACAGCTTTCTTGAAGTTGTCTGAGCTGCAGGTAAAATTTCCTCCCCTCCCAGTGGCCAGAGCTACACCAACACCATACACAGGGGCTTTAAGTGGGGTTCCCAAGACACAGAGACCTTTTGCAGTCCCTGAACCCTCCACAGAATGCTGATTTTGGAGGATCTGCATGCAATCCTCTATGATTGCCTGGCACTTGTGTGAGACCTGCTTGTGTTTGCATCTGCCTCCTGTTAGCCAAAACCAGCCGCTTCCCACCCCTTGTCTGCTCCAAGGCCAAACAGCCTCGGGCAGCACTGGGATCTTCTGAAGCTTGGCAATGTTCTGGCCTGGCGTGCTAATTACATTAATTGTTAATTACATTAATTGCTCACTGGAGTCATAAGGAAAGAGGGAGCACCATTCCCAGTGCCACCAGTGCCGAGCTGGGCTGGGAAGAGCCTCGCTAGCTCCGCAAACCTTTAGCTAGTGCCCATCCAGACATGGACACCAAGGCTTGGCCTCTCTCTGTGCCCACCCCCCTTCATGTGAGCGTGACCCAGAGGTCAAGCCATGCTCCCATGGTAAAGGCGCTGAAGGACCCATGGCGTTTCACAGGGCAGGAGAGCGGGACGGGGGACAGCCAGGGTGTCCCGTGCACTTAAAAACATCCGATGAATGTGACAAGGGCAAGCGAGCTGCCTAATTTTGCCACCGGCTCCTTTCCCATGGGAAAAGCCCAGCTCCTTCCTGGCTGGAGGAGGTTTGGTGCAACATGGTGGTGCCACAGCAGAGCTTCCTCCGTGCCTCCCCACGGCCATTAAGTCTCCATTACAGGAATACTGAATGTGCTCTGGAAATGAAATATAACGTCTCCCGAGGAAAAGAAATGAAAAGTAAGGGAGGTGGGGAGCAGCAACTAAGCAAAAAGAGACCTTCACACTGCAATAACACTTGCAATTAAGAACAAAATGGGGCAGAAAGCTCTGAAGCTTGACTTTGGGTAGGAAGAAAAGGCCGTCCCCGAGAGCCCGGAGTTTCAGTAGGCACAGCGCAGTGGCTGCTGTCTTTGCTTTACGTCAGAGCATTAATGCTGTTGTTTCGCCCCTGGTATCAACAGAGCTTGCCTGGTAGGTGGGTGGAGTATTGGGATTTATATTGTAGAGAAATTCAGGAAGGCTTCAGTCAGGTTTTTGGGGGTTTTTTTGTGAGGTTTTGGGTTTGTTTTTTGTGTTTTTTTTCTCTGCAAAGCTTTTGGAAGTCCACTGGGGACCCCTAATGTTCAGCTGCTGCTGAAGCACGCACTTCAAAGACAGCTGAAAAGCTTCTTTAGCCGCCTGTGGGTCTGATCATTTCCATGGGCTTTTATTACAGGCAACAAAGCTCCCTTCCCTCTACCAGAAGTCGTTGTTCTGGGAAACAGCTCTGAGAGCTCCTCAAAATGTCTGGTAAAACAACATTTCTCTGGCCAGAAAACATGCCAGATGCAACAAATGAGGATGCCCCTGGAGACGCTTTGGGAGGCATAAACCTTTGTGCTGCCCATGTAGCGGGTGGGATCCCTTCCTGCCCTGAGCTGTGGTAGGAGATGTATAACATGCTCAACAGAAAAGTTTGTAGAGGAAAAGTGGCCAGAAGTCAAAATTGTTGTAAAAGGCATTGGGAAGAACAACCTTGTGGGTTTTTTTAAGGACGTGGGTGACAGATTGGCAGGTGATCAGCCCTCTGTAAACTCCCACTGCCTAATCTCTATTCCCACATGCTTCCCCATGGCCGCCTCGCTTCCCTCCCCCAAAAAAATCTCCACTGCCCACCTTCTAAGGCCCACACTCAACTGGGCAGCCTTTGTGACCAAAACCTAAAGTCTCCCTGTTGTGCTCAGCCATGGCGGATGGGAATTGCTGCTTTCATGGGGTTTTGCCCCAGTATCCCAGTGCCTCTGCTGGTGGGGCCAAGCAGGACACAGCAATACCTCCGCCACGGCCTGGTTTAGGGGGGTTTTATCCCAAATCCCTGGGGTCAGCTTTCCTCCCTCTTATCGCAGAAATGTGTCATCTTTCCCAGATCAGCATTATTACCATTATAATTTTTTCCTCCACAGCCAAAGCATGTGGAGGAAAACCAGCATGGCTGGTTACCGGGAGCGAGCAGCCACACCAAAGCCAGCTGAAAGTTTCAGCAGAAAAAATGTTAGAAATGCAGCTGGAGTCAGTGTCCCTTCTCTCTTTCACACCTCTGTCCCCAAACTCAAGTAAACCAGAAAAATCCATGGTTTCTAAGTGGCTCCTAACATAATGAAAGTCAATTAGAATGATGAAAACGGAGCTGATAACTCCAGGTTCTCATCACTGGCTCCGTGCTAAATGTCTCTTCTGTGTGGTTTGCAAGGAAGTGAGGGTGCATGTAAGAGGAAAGGATGGGGTTTTTTTAAAGCAGTTAAATTGCCTCTAATTAGCAACACAACTGTAGTCAAAACATAATGTGAGGATAATAAATTGATATTTGCATAATGGAAATGCTACCAAAATGTACTTCAAATAAGCTGAATTAGATTATAATTAGAGCTGTGTTTTGGGAAAGAAAATCCTTCTAATTGCCTGTGTACAAGCAGTGCCAAGGAGGAGAGGGCTGGCAGCTGCCGGGGAGGTCCAGCCGGTGCCATGCAGGCCAAGTGCCCCAGGATTTGGGGACACTCCTTGGGGGTGGGACAGGACGCCCACATCCACCAGGAGCCAACACAGCCCTGGCAAGGTGGCTTGGTGGAGAAAAAAGGGAAAAGGTAGGAGGAATGTGAATGAGCACACCCTCAGCTATTGACTGATAAACTGTATTTCATGGGGTGGACTAAAAGAAAATCCAGGGGAAAATCATACAGACAGTAATCAGGGTGGGAGGCACTCGTGTCTGAGGGGAGGTGATGTGAGGGTAGAAATGCCAGTGCTAAATCTGCAAATCACATGAAACTGGTGAACTTCTTCTCTTGGTGAAGTCTCAGCACCGCATTGAGTTGCAATAGCCTTCTCCTGCTGCTATTTGATAACTGACTTTATTAAATCTGCAGTTATTTTTTCTGCTGAAATGTGTGTGAGGTTGTTTGTGATTTATTTTCTAGATCTTACTACTCCTTATTAAAAAAGAGGCCACCTGGAAAGCACTAGATGATAAGCTGCTTGCCCATTGTATGAGACCATGTGTACCAGTAAGGAAACTACAGCTGAGGTAAAACAAATGTCATATTCCAAAACAGCTTTTTTGGAGAATGAGAACAATATAACCAGCAAATAAGTAACATGCTGATATTACACCTTGCCAATGAAGCGAAGGCAGCGTGAACTTTGAGGCTGACTTGTCGCAGAGTCTCACAGTCAGTGTTAATGCTCATTTTGGTGTTGGGCAATGACTCAGTTCAGATGGGAAAACTGATCAGTGCACAGAAACCTGCTCGCTCACTTTGACTGGGGGCAGATAAAAGTGATTTCTTAAATCTTGTGAAATGCAATGACCCTGCTCACCAGGCCCTCAATATATTCACTGTTCAAATACACTGGTTCATATACCTGCTGCCTGCCAAGGTAGTGCTGTACACCAAACCTGGGCAGCGAACAGCATCATCCCAGACCTGGTGGCCGTAGGAAAGGGGTGTGAATTTGGACATCACTGGTTGGCCAAAGCGTACAGCAGGGCATGGCTCTTGCTTGAATGTCCTCTGACATTGGCTGCTGTGGTTAGGGAGGATGTAGAAAACAAAGAGGATGAGTCTGGGAGTAGAGGAAAGACATCTGACACCACGGGTCCAGGTTTTGGCAGACTTTTGACACAGCCCCTCACACTATTTGCCTGATGGATGCTGGTTTGCAGGGACAAATACAAGGTTTCCCTACTCCCAGCTACAAAAATGGGGGTACCACAGGCCTGAAAAGGATGCCTGCTGCACTTAACTGGCGCATCTCTCGATATATAAGACATATAGCATAGGTCTAGTTTTCAAATCAGGAGCTGCAGCTAATGCATGTTTGCTGTATGAGGAAAAAAAAAGTGGTGCTAGCCTCATGTCAAGGGAGATATTCCCCTGCCTTTGAAGGGTCCTGGGTTGTGGCCCTGGTCCTCAGCCACTGCAGAGGCCGTAGAAATAAGCTCCTTTTTGAGTTGGCAAATGCTATCTTGCTTTTCTGCTTGAGGGGGAGGGAAGAGAGAAACTTGCCTGGTGCTCTGCTCTGCTGCGGGTTTTGTGGTACCAGATATAATAAAGGGATGCGTGGGAGGGAGCGCAGAAGGAAAAGAGAAAGGAGAAGAGCGGGCGGGGGGAGCAGGCGGCTGCACTGCAGAGGGGGAGCGTTGGTCTGCAGCAGGAACTGCCCAAGACAAGCTGGGGGAGGCAGAAGGATGGCCAGGCCCCAGGTCTCCTCCGCTGTCCTCTCCTCTTGGGAGCAAGACACAGAGCAGGCCTCAAGGAGCCGAGCCTGGGGACAGCCAGGCAGAGGAGAGGCAAAGCCTGGCCATCTCATGTGGATGCCAGCACATCATGCCTGTGGGATGCCCCCCAGGTGTTGCCACCATTGCCATACAAAGTTACTGAGGCTCACACCTGAGAGGGGATGGGGAAATGGGAGCCCAGGCAAAATCCTTCAAGCCTTTGCCTGCGAGTTATGGTGCAAAGGCAATTATCAGAAACCAAAGCCTGGCCTCCGCCATGGCCTTAATGTCCCAATTGCTCCCTTGGCAGCAGCCCCTGGGTTCTTGGGCTCACCAGAGCGGCCTCAGGACCTCCTGTAATGCAACAAGTGAGCTGGATAATCACAGCAGGGGAAAAAAAAAGAAAAGATTACACACCAACAAAGGCAGCCCTGGGAAACAATTTTATTGCTAGCAAAACACTGCAGATCTTTGTTTAGTGAGTGCAGTTCCCGTGAAATGCAATTTCTCCCACTGTGGTTTTAAAACAAGACCACCCTGAAAATGAAGGCAGTTTCCATTAAATTGAATTACTTTTTCCCAAAACTGCCATGGCAATGGTAACATTGATAAGGAATGATAGCTATTAAGTTCATTATTTATATTTTCTATTAAATTACTGTCATTTCTATTACAAACTACATCGTGCATACATGTCATGCTGATTTACAGTGGTAAAGCCTCAGTTATGATCATCTATTGCCATGCATAAGCAGAGCACGAAATACACACAACACAAATGCACAAGCAACACCTCATCAAGCCCGGATCAGTATTTGGATTTAACTTAGTATTAGTGGATCAGTTGGTGCAACACTAGCGGTGCTTTTTCAATAACGTTCATATGCCCATCGTCAGTGTAACCCTGAAGGTCATTTGTCTCCTCACCCCATCCTTCCAGCACTGTTCAGAAGAGCCAGGAAGCCAAAGATGAAGGAGCAGCAACACATCATTGCCATAGATCTAACTGTGGCGATCCAGTGCAAAGCAAATGTAATGTCCAAAGAATGATTCAAATGCCTAAAGACTAGACACTCAGCAAGGAGAAAGCAGGGTTGCTAAGTGCAGAAGAAGGCAAGGTTGGACAAGCATCGATGTTGCAGCAGTGGTTCAGGGAAGGTTTCTGCTCTTCAGTATGTTTTCCAAAAGTTGCTGAGCTTCTCGGACCCCATGGGCTGCTGCCACATTAAGGAGTTTCTCCACTTCCCTGAAAGACATGAAACTTCTTTGTCATCAAGAAAATCGAGAAGGTTTGATTCATTCCTAGCTAAATTTTATTTACCCAGGCTTTTATAAGAGGACCACAGATAATGCATCTGAAAGTGTCTGTAAAGTTAATTCTCCACTATTCAGAAAATGATCTGATTTTCTTTTTGCTTTTCCTTGTGGTCTGAGCACATACATTTTAGGGCTGGTGATTTTCTCCTCTTAGTTCAATTGAAGTAGAGATGGATTTCGAGCTCTTGAAATATGTACCCCTTTTTACCACTCAATACCTGAGTCTGCCTGGTCATGCAACATGCATTGAAATGAAATGTGCTGGCTTCAACTCACAGGGTTTGCCTGAACGTTGCTTTTTTAGTTTCAGTTAGCTTAAGACTGCTCTCTCCAACCTCAATTTTAATTTTCAGACTTGAAGTAAATGTAAAAAACTCAAAACAAAATAATAAAAAAAAAGAAAAAGGACTGGGGGTTTCACTATGATGGGAACTCATCAGTTGTTTTAGGTTCACTTGGCCCTGGGACAAGTCACCACAGCGAATGCACAAAGCACAAGGCAAGTTTCCTTGGGTTGTGGGCCTTGCTGGGAATGCTGGTGTGAGTGTGTGTAGGCACATCAGGGAGAGAAATACTTCCCAGATTGGTTTCAACCCAGCCTCCAGGTAGTCGACAGGAAACTTCTCATTGACCTTTCTGGATGGGAAGGAGAGTGAAAAGGGGGCTTCCTCAAAAAGACAGACAGGTCTTCGTAGCAGAGAACTCACATGTTGCTTCAATAGCTCTTTCTGTATCAGTATGGGTCTTGTCCCTTGCCCTGACTGGGAAATCACCAATGGAAATACATATGTAATCAGACCACAGGCATTTTAGGTACAGTATCACCTAATTTTTAAAATGGCTAACTGGGATTTTCAGTTTTCTTGCTGCAGGTAAAGCTGCATCACTGACAATACAAGGAGAGGACATTAGAAATGCTGGAGTAGCTCCATGGGGGGGGTATCTACAGCACTGGGTTTCCCCGTCCCCCAGGAGGAGCTGGGAATGCGGCTGCAATGGAAAGGAAGAGGAAGAGCTCAGGTTACCCTTCTTCGAGTGCCACAGTCATGTTTCTGAGTGCCCCCACTGCCAGGTTGAAGGAGGAGTGGGGATGGCCCTGCCCCGCAGCCTGCCTACAGGGGGGAAGAAAGAAGCAAAGAAAGTGGTAAGAGAAAGTACAGAAGAAAACCTGAGTTTGAATGTTTTAAACTGAGGTAAGAGCAAAGAAGGAAAAAGGTATCTGTAAATCAGTGTTCCCTCTAACATTTTCAGGCCCTGATTCGGGAAACATCTTCAGAAAAGATGTCCTTAAAGATGCCTTCTTGTTTCACAACCTTTGTTGTCACAGGCACGCTTATTTCAGCCCTAAAAATCCTGCAGCTTGATGGTGTTCTACACCTTGAGGAGACACAGAGAAAACGTTCAATATGCATCTCCCACTTCCCTCACTTTTTGGGTAGCACTGTAACTTTCCTTATCTCTCATCCTTCCCATTCTCTCAGCAGGAGTGGGAGGGTTTTGGGGGAGGCAGCCCAGGCTCCCACCATGGCTGTAATCACTGTGGGTACCACAGCAAACATGTGCTTTGGGCACGGCTGCCTCGCTGACGTGGCAGAAACCTCCTGGGGGCGTGTGCTGAGAGCAGGAAATTAATACGCTGCTGTAACCTGATTTTCCCTTGCCTCAGCAGATCCTGGCCCTCTCCCTTCCCACACCTGTGCATTTTTCCTGCTGCCTGCCTGCAGCTCGAACCTCCCCAAAAGGCTGTACAGCAGTGCCAGCGTCCCTCTGCACTCTCACTGTCAAGATACTTACTTGCCATCCACTGATTTAAAAAATAGCAATAGTGGGTAAGGAAAGCATCGGCACAAAGCATTCAACCCACACTGAGAAGTTGGGAACTCCTGGTCTCCCTGCTGCTACCTTACGCACCTCCTTCCCACCAGGGCAGGACAGCTCATCATGGCTCTCCCCACAAAGCACTGCCAGCTCTTTTTCCTCCTCTCACACCACGGTAGCCTTTCCCCAAGAAAGGGCAATTTGCCGTGGTATGAGTTGGGGTTTATTTGCACCTTACCTGAACCAGTGCATGGCCATGTCCTCATTTTTTTCCACTCCAGCTCCTGGGTTTGAGATAAGGTAGCAAAACAACAATTAGGATATAAAATACCATGTCCAAAGTCCATCAGTGTGGTGGTGTACCACATAGCATAGAGCCATGTTTGCGCTTCTGGCTTACACATGTATGTACGCTGGCAGCAAGTTAGCAACAGCTTGGAGAAATGTTACCTTGCAAATACCTCTGTCCCACGATGTGCTGGGCATTGGGGTACCCCAGGCGAGCATACACATGAGCCACGCGGAAATGGAAGTCCTCATAGCAAAGTGGGATGTACAGCAGGAGCAGGCCAGCAGTGATTACAGCTGTTGACTGTATAGGAGAGGAGCAGCCATGATGCAAGGAGAAAAAGAAGCTGAGGACCAGCTACAGGAAATATTTAATCTCGACTCTGAAGGCTCCCAAAGCTATTCCCCAAAGAGAAATGAGAGGAAAGGCTCACACAGGCACAGAAAATCAAAGTTGCCTTTGATTTTCAGCACCCACTGAAGCTGGCAGAGAAGGCACCGCTGACTTCAGCGAGCTGTGGACCAGCTCCCAGGCTAATATCCCCTTTAAGCTCTGCTACAGCAAAGGAAACTACAGTCATTTCATTTTCTAATGGTCTCTGAAGAAAAGAAGAAAAATGAAAGTCATAAGGTGACATCAGAAATTAATCAAGGGAGTTTGCCAGAAGGTGCCTCATTCCCTGGGCAGACGGGTCCTTGGCCCACCACTGCCCAGCACCAACCACAGCGGCAGCATATGGATATGGACCTTCCCTTTGTGAACATCCCCTGTCTATAAACCCTTACATCCCGTGTTACAACAAGGACACATCGCCAATATCCACACCTGACAGGAAAATAACCTCAGGTCTGCAGCTCTTCCTGCACCCGAGGTACAAGTCAGTGAAAAGCCTGATCTACTGTACCAGCAGGAAAGAAAGTTGAGAGACCAGGATTGGGCTGTTTGCTTTTTGTTGCCAAATTGGATTTTCTTTGTTCAACGAGCTAGCTATTAGCTTCCAGTGAGAGGAGCTGGCAACTGCAGCAACCACATCTTGGCAGGGTCAGAGATTCCTGGCTGGGGATGGAAGAGTGGGATTAGGAAAGGCCGTAAGAGTCCCAGGCAGAGTCTCCTGCCCACACAATTTACCAAGAGCCCTTTGCCTCCCTGTGGGGGAAAGCAGCACATCTCGCCAACGGTGCCAGCACTGCAGAAGGTAAAACCCTTCCCTACTACATGGGGAGATGGAACCCAGGTACAGTCTCGAGTGGGAGATGTGGGTCTTTGAAAATTATACTGGAGGCAAGTGCCTGTCAGGTTTCTCAGTGCTGAGAGAAACTGTGCTGATGGTGCATTATCCAGAGGAGACTGCTAAAACCCTGTCCTGCAGCTCCACAGCTGTGGTGCAAGCAAAGCTGGACTTTTGGATCTGGTTTTCCTGAGGATGTGCCAAAGCACCTGCAGGCTCCCTGCACCCCACTGTCCCTCTTTTGTGGACACAGGAGCAGAGCAGAGAGGAGGAGTCCCAGTTCGATGGCCAAGTCACAAATGGGTTCTAATGCCTGTCTAGGTGACCGTGGCTGTCAGAAAAGAAGTGCCTTATTCATCTCTGCATTATTTATTGCTGCAGGTACTTGTGAAGAGTGACTGTATGTGGGTCTGTCACCAAGTCGTGCTTAGAATGACCCAAGGAGACAAGAAGCAGATGGAAAGGATGACAAGACGCCAGAGCTTTAATACCTGGGGGCTCCTCTGGCCACCACAGAGAGTTTGATGCAACTGACACTGACGAGTGCAAATACCAACTCCCCTTCACTTTGGGGGGTATGGTACATGAGGCATATGCAGACCATGGCAAAGCAAATGGTGCATTCAGGTTTAGAGCTGCTTCTGAGCTGTCAGGAGAGCTTGAGGACAGAAGTAGTACCTCTGGCACTGCACTGCTGTTTTGCAGGGGCTCCTGCACTCCCATATACCATGATCAGCTGCAGAGACCGCTGGAGGCAGTTGGCTGCCAAGAGCTTGTTATCTCCTAATTGGGACCCAGGTCCTGGTTCAGGCCGATTTCTAATTGGGATTAGTGAATGCTGTGGATCAAATGAGTCTAGTTAGCCAGTTAGGCTAACTAGATAAAATAGGTAAGCAACAATGACATGCAAATGTCCCAACATTTGATTTCCTAGCTGACAAGGATGTAGGAAATCTTGCTGTTCTGTTTGGGAACCCCCATTCAGCCCGTGTGATGACATTACTTGGGCTAGGATGATTCTCAGGCATTTTGACAAAAAAGTTCTCCTGTAAAGCACTGGGGACTTGCAGAGCCCGAAAGCACTGATAGGTACATAAATCCCTCTAATCCAATGGCAAGTCCAAGGGGAAATGCAAGTCAGATTGATCCTGTTACTGCTGAATGCTTTTGTCTTATTTAAGAGGAGGAAATTATGCTTTTGAAAAAATTATGATGGCCAGAAATATGGTAAGAAGTGTTCCCTGTGGGAGACAAAGCTGATTTTATGGATCCAGTTCAAGCAAAGCTGAGTGCAGATCTCTGGAGAAGAAAAGGACAGCATTTCTGAAGAGCAAAGGCTGCTGAGTAAGAGGGTGGCTTCACACAGCGACTGTGTGCTGCCTAAAGCTGTCACTGTGTTATTTTGTCACTGTCTCTGGGGCTGGAATAGGTCAGGAAATGTATCAGGTGGTTGCAGGAGATGGGGTGCACAATGCTACAATAGGCAGTGGTGATGGTGCTTTTATGGGTGCAGATCTGGGGGCTGCAAGATGCTCTTGGCTGTGGTGTCTCCTTTATGCTCCACATGGGACTACCTGAAGTCTCGGGAAGGGAGTGGGAAAGGTGGTGTTTGGGAGGAGCTGTTCCTGTTGCAGCTCTGGTACATCCACCACACATAACAGCAAACCAACAACTGACTATTTCTAAATTAGAGGGGAAAGAACGAGGTGGGGAAGGTGCTGCAGGTAACAGGAGAAACCTCTATAGCCAGGCTGTGGCCATACACCATCACCGCAGGGGTACATCCAGCACCAATTCTACCTGCGGGACCCCACCTCTCAGTGGTGATGTCTGTGAGGATCAGCCCTGGTCTGCTGGCAGCTCCCACCCTCGCTGCTGTGTGATGCTGTGCCTGGCTCCTCCAGGCTGGGTGGCCTGGGAACTGCTGGATCCCCATTTTTTTCCCCAGGCTGGGTTTGGCAAGGAGGCTTTCAGCTTTTTACAGCTGTGTAGGCACTGTCAGATGTGGCAAGTGAGATTCAATGGGCAGTTCCTTTAGAAATGGCCCACTAAGCATCCTCAATCCGACTTTTTTTTATGTGTGTTTTTTGTTTCCTATTTTCTTTTCCTAAGCCTTCCTAAAGGCCAAGGAAGACCAAGACCTATGCACAGCAAAAAAGCAGGTCCATGAAGTGCTGGAGTGCAGTGATTCCCAGCTCTGAGAGACGGCACCACAGACAGTCCTTGGTTGGCTGCCCAGCAACATCTGAACAGGCACCTAAGAGCATGCGGCTGGTCCCACAGCAAGCACAGATGTTGGCCCACATTTTCATCATTAGTTAGCAAAAATGCTCCTTCTCCCTCTGCTGCGGCTATGCCTGTGTTCAGGCAAATGTTGTGCTGTTTTAAATCTCTCCAAGACCAAGAGAGAGGGGAAATATAATGATGTTTCTCAAGAAGCAGCTGCTGATGGAGGGGGGACACCCTGAAGTGATATCTCAGCACAGGAGGGATGAAGGAGGGAGGCGTGAGTGCCCTGGGCTTCCTCCAGGCTGGCTGTCAGCAACCCCTTGCCCTCAATACCAGCACCAGGGACTGAAGGCGCAGTGTACCAGCAGTCCACAAAACTGAGAGCTCCTCCAACACCCCCGCTGAGGGATGAGCTTGTTGTGTTGCCCTACGCAGGGGTGGGAAGTGGACCACTGGCCTGAAACCACCTCTGTAGTCTTGAGGGGAGCTCTCAGTTGCTCGCCCCCACCCTTTTCTTCTGTGGCGACTCATTTGGAAACTGCTTTGTCTGTTTCAGACCTTGCATCACTGGGGCTTCTCTAAAGCAAGAAGAAGCCCAGTGGTATCAGTGCGGCTACACCACCAAACCAGGCAGTGATGGAGCCAGACCAGGCTGTCAACACGTATTTAAGCAACACGGCTCCTACAGCAGCTTGTCCATCTTGCCTGCTCCATCACCCATGTGACAAAGCCAGATGATCAGGATCAAAAAGGTAATAAAGAGGAACACCTAAAAATCCTAATGACAAAATCATAATGACTGTGGTAGAAGAAGCCATGCTAGTGTGTGCTAGCAAAAGCCCCTGTCCCCAAACTCTGCATTGCAACAACTATCAACGAGACCTGTGTTGTTCCCTGTGCCAGTGAGCAGAAAGCCCCAGAGACTCTGCAGAGGCTTCAGTGACATTGCAATTGGGTCTGGGCAGGGGCCATAGTGCTGAGAAAGGCACCGCAAGACTCACATTTGAGAGGCTGTTGTGTGCAAGCTGCTCCCTGTGGCTTCGACCCACCCTGGCACCAGTGGCATTCAGGGGCTGACATAGCTTCCTGGTGTGCCTGGCTGGCTGCAGGGGCCAGGGCATCATACACCCCGGTGCCACCGCTCCCACCCTAGCCCCAGCCCCATGCTTACCTCCCACCTGCTCCATGCCAAGACGGGGGGTTTCCCACCCCCTGGAGAAGGATTTGCCCAGCAGGTATCGGCACTGCCTCTTCCCTCCCGTCGTCGCCACACTGCAGGCTTCATGCCCCCCATCTCTCCCTCTTGCAGGAGGTCTGAGTGCTTAATTTTAACCTAGTCTGCTCCTCATCTTGCCAGGCACCACTGCCACCCTTCCATAAGTCTCCCCCATCACCGCCTTTTAGTTTTGCTCCTGATTTATGGTAGCAGTAGCCCATCTGCTTCACTAAGATAAGAGGGATGGACAAATATCCCCTCACAGCATTAGAGGAAAGGAGAAGATGCTCCTGCCAAAACCCTTTCAAACCACTGATGTTTAACTCTCTCTCTGCTGAATACTCCTCTTTCTTCAGTCTGCTTCTAGGCGTCACAAGACCCCACCAGTAAATAGTTGTATTTCACAAACTTGAAGTTTTTTCTTTCTGCGTTTTGCATGAGAAGGAAACTGCTTGACAAGCACTACCTGCCACTTCAGACGTTCAGTATCTTCTTATTTTAATCGCATTACATCCAGGGGCAAGTGGGGTCTGATGTGATGGATTTTGGACAAATGCAAGAAGATACAGGCCCAGCCCCTGGTGAGAAAATTAGAAAAGGTCCAATGATGTATAATCAATAAATTATCAGAACATATAAAATGCTCACAAAATTGAACAGGATGGGCTTTATTTTTTTTAAGTTGGAAAAGAGCTTATTTGTTAAAGGCAGTCATTTTATGGCTGTATAATTATGCTTCTAATCATCTGTAGTCACTTAACCTAGTGACTTTTGGACACTAAATTCTGGTTTGCCTTCAAATCTAAGAAAATATCTCTTTTTAACAGAAGATCCATAACGCATGTTACCTTTCCCTCTCTGAAGTCCTAGTAGAGGATCTGATGGCCGTCAGACAAAGTTTATCTTGTGCGACGTGCTGACCTTGCCTGGTTGTCTAATAGAAAAACCAAAATGTGTTTCCAATTTTACAGCAGGATAAATGCCATGCTTTGGTTTTAAAGACAACCCCACCCCCAAAGAACAAGGACCTTCACACCTCTTTGGTGGTGATGACTCAGCCTAAAAACCTAACTGAAGAGGAAACCCTTCACGCTTTCATATCTTATTTCTTATGTTATGCTGCCACCATTGGGCCAATTTCATTTGCTCAGTCACAGTCCTGATAGAGTTGAAGAGATCCATCTTTATGCCCTGGTCAAAGTGTGAACCATTTTCACAGTATATCAAATTTAATTGGATGTTAATATACTGCAGGATCAACTGCTTCCAAGTGCAAACCTCCACATAAAGGAAATGAAAATAACTCAAATTTCTAAAACGAGTCCAGAGCAGAAGGATCTTCACTGCAGCAAAGAGCAAGGAAGAGATGAAAGAAGGTGAAGGTAAGGAGTCTAATACCTATATATCACTTTTTTTTCCTACGATTATTAGAATTTAAAGACAAAGAAAAAAATCCCTACCTTTCAGGGAGTAATTTTTCTTGAGAATGAGCCACCCTATAGCTGCAATCCAAAATTTTGACAGAAGTGACCTCCTGGGGTTATTGTTACCATTGTTTGTAACAGCATATTGGTAATAGTTACATTCACGCTGGCACCTCACCCAGCTCCATGAAATCGGTACTTTTCTCAGTATAAAACATACCCTGTGGCTCGTAGTTCTTTGTTGCAGACGACTAAAAATGAGAAAGTGTTACTATTAATTATGCATTATTCAGTGAGGACTATATCATCTGTGTAACAGGCCAGGTGCAGTACAGGGTCTCATTCCAGCTGTGAGCTTGAGTTACTTCTTTACAAAAAATCAACTTATACCACAAGGAAGAAGTAAACCAGGTTGTCAGGCTAGAAACATAGGTGGCTGTAGTAGCTGCCTCCCAGCAAGAAAGAATTGGATCCCTTATACCTGCAATGATTTTGGCAAGGAAAGGTCAAGCCCTGCCCTGTGAATTTTCTCTCTGCTCTACAAGGGGCAGATGGCATTTCTATTTTCCCTTTCACCTTCACAGAACAAGTTGTGAAGAATCATTTCCAGCTCCTGCAAAGGAGCATTTTGATTGCAGACCCGGAACCAGCCACATTCAGGAGAAGACAATTTTGTTTCTGTTTCTTTTTCACAGAAAGGATTTCTGTAATTGCAGCGTTTCTCTTTCTCTCCTTGCTGCATTGGCGTGGTCAGGGCTAGGAGTGCTCAGAAGCTCCATTTCAACTGAAAGGTGAATGTCAAGTGCTGGAAGAAGAATGAGTGGCTGTGAGTGTAAACAGTTAATAGCAGAAAGTCGCTGTTTGGGAGAGCTGGTGCCTAGACTGAAGTCCCACAGAGAAAAGAAAGTATTTTCTTTTCAAAGGATTGCACTGAAAACCAGATGTGAAACACTGCATTCACCCTTTCTCATTCAGTTTTTAACATTTGCTACTTTTTGTTCCAAATGAACTTAAACCTTTCAGTAAGCAGACTGATTGAAGAAGCACACAATTATTGGAAGACTCATATAATACATACTATTGAAAGAATGAACCAAAATAAGACATGCTTGTAGCACACTGCCAGTTCATATCACAGTGACTTAACTACCATAGATGCAGACTGTTTACAATCCTGGCTTAGTCTAGGATTGATGGTGGATTAAACAACAGGAGGCAATCAGCCCAAAAAGGTTTTTCCAGTTTGCTTTGTTGGGAAAATAAATTGGTGTGACCAAATTGCTCCAACTGGTACGAGCCTATTTAATTACAATGTCCTCTGGCCATAGGTGTCACAGGGCAAATTAGATTCCCTTAAGAGTTTCCCAATTTGAACACAGTTGAAGCAGGCACTTGCATATGGCCTTATAGCACAACACAAAATATCACGCAAACAGTACTCTACTGAATGGAACTCAAATATGGATAATGGGGAGGACACAGCAGCAAGAAGAGAGTAGGGGAGGATAAGTTTCTGCGTAAGATGATGAGAAGGACGAGGGTAAGGACTTCTGGGTGGCACCATCTCTGACAAACTCGTGTTTCATTTTGCCTAACTAGCTATACCTTCCTTTCACAGCTGGCTAAAAAAGAACAAGATAAAAACCTATTCAGACTAGTCATTATGACACTAGTAATAGCTGATAAAAGAGCGTACAATGAACACCAGCATGGATATAAGGGCAGTTCAAGTCTCCGAAATCAGCATGCAAGTGTTATCCACATATCTATTACAGAGACATGCAAAGCTGTTTCCAGATACTTGATTAACAAATGTATCTGTTAAACTGAACAGTTGCATCCATTCATCACTACACACAACACAACATTGCAACCAGAGAGAATGTGATTTTCCTGAACCCAAATACAGCAGCCACCAGAGAGACCTAACCAAGTAGAACCCTGTTATTTGATAGAGGTCCTGCAAAAGGGCAGCAGGGAAGCCCTCTGCAAGTGAGGGGAGGACCCCAGGGGCAAATACAAGCCACACTGTGATTGATTACACCACGAAAATAGAGCCTAAATGAATGTAAGCAGTAACACTGCTTGAAATGTAACACTCTTGAAAAAAACCCCAACAAACTAAATTACTCACCTAAGAGGCAGTTAGGTCAAAGTTAGACATACTAAAACCTCTGACTAAAAACTGTATACTAAAACCTAAACTGTCTCTGCTTAACTGTCATCTAAAAAATGAATTCCTTAAATGCATTCTCCTGTGTGGCTTTGAAGTTCCCCAGATACTCAAATTTGTATCTTTGGAATATCATGGCAGGGCTGAGCACCTAGATGTGTCTCTCCCACATGAATTCATTCAGGATTCAGAAACTGCAAAGTTCCTGAAGGATGCGATACAGAAAGCTTTCTGGAAGCACTTCATCCATTAGTCTACCAATGAAGATGATCTCCACCACTTCTGTAGAAACTAAAACCCTGCAAGAAATGAAGAGAGAGTCCAAATAATACCATGTTCATAGCCTAGTAGAGAGGGGTGAGAAGTGGTCCCTGCTCTAGAGAATGTGTCCATATTTTGGAGGCAAGAGAAAACAAGTGTTAGTCTCCAAGGAAATCATATTAAGAAGTAGACAGAGTAGGAAGGAAAGTGGCCCTACACCCTAATTCTTCTAAGACGAGTTGAAAAACATCCTCTGAGAACACAGTCAGGCAACAGAACATCCCTTAGCTACAAGTCTCGGTCTCCAAAGGGGAGGTAACCTTTACCTGGTGGCTCACACTACCCCTCAGCAAGGACCTGCTCAAAGCCTGCTAAGGCAGGGCACAGCACTTGGTCAGAGCTGACAACTACCAGCAATTCCCTTTCTAGATCCACTGCATGAAGGCATCTTTCCTCACCAGATTCCCCATAAACTTTAATTTAAGAGGGATTTTCAACTTCTTAAAGGGACCTATTAATGTTATTGGACCGATAAAAGCCAGTTACTGTGCTCTGCCCCCCTTGAAGTATATCTTCCTTCTCCTACCCCCGCCCCCC
>NW_010183184.1:0-38375 GCF_000695765.1 Mesitornis unicolor
TACATACATATATATATATATATATATATATTTGTAATAGAGTTGTATAATACATAAGCAGCACTCACAGTGTTCTAGACATTAAAAATATTAGTGGTTAATATTTTAGGATCCCAGTACCACTGCCATGAGCTGATGTACTATAAACAACAATTTCAATTCATAACTGACAGAATCGTTCTATTGCAGCAGAACAAATCATTAGCTGTCACATTCCTTTTTGGTGATGTGTGTAAGTAGCTCATCATCACCGATTCAAACGAATGGAAAGCATTTTTCAAAATTCAATGTAGAAAATCTCTCTCTCAGATTCTCAGTCTCATAAGGTAGCCTCAAATTCGATATGATAATTATGTATAGCAAGTATCATGCTAACGTGTGTATAAATCAAGAAAGAAGGGAACATACTCATTGTCAATATACTAAGATGACTTAGTTTTAAGGGATTTACAGATGGGTAAATAAGACAGAAATTTTGTCCATCAAAAGGAATATAACAATTGAGAGTTGTCACACTTGAAAGACAATGTATCAGGTCCATCGAAAAAGCACAGTACTCTGCTTCTTTGTTGTTCAGGTATGGTATCATACGTCCTGAATGCAGTTTAAAACCACTCAGCCTTTTTTTTTCCCCTCACTGCTTCTGGCTTTGGTATAGTGGTTACCCTAACACCTGAGCATTTACATTCTCACAAAATTAGTTAAAAAATTACTGTAAAATATTAGCATACTTTACTGGTTAGTAATTCAGATTAAAAAATTAATCTTGCTAAATTTGGATTTCTAGCTGAATCTTCAGTTTCCTTCATCACTTACATAGATTTTAGGCATTCAAAGTAAGGATGATAGTCATTGGCTACAGCAAAGAGTGGTTATCATTATGGCAGATCCATAACCTCAAGAAGAAACCAGAAAACACACATACAATTAGTAACTATTCGGGAGGATTTTAGTGACTCACCAAGGATCTCACACAGACAAAGAAATTTCAATGACAAAGTCAGAATAAAACTCCATTCTCCAGTGCGATGTTCAACTGCCTCAAGCCTAAGCCCCTCTCTTTTCCCCCCTGACCTCTGACTCATTCTTTACACTTATTTGGAGGCATGCAGAACTGGGAATTACAGTGAAAAGCAAAATTTAAAAGTCTCTCGTTATTCACTGTGATCCACCACAGATTTCAGGATTTGGAAGGCAAGGGGACAGGAAAAGGGTATGGAATTACATCATTAGAACTTGCAAAAAATCATAAACACTTTTATTTCCAGAATTACTTAATTTTTTAATTCCTTCATAAACACAGCCTGTTTTAGCTTTTTCATTGCTACTGCCTAACTGTTCTCAAGAAGTCAACCCAAAATGCCCAAATTCCAACTTATGTCATCACAGTGTTGAAGTGACAAGCCACCAGAAAATCTGTCCCATTGAAGCAAGCACTGTTAGAAATTGGATGAATATTAGAAAGCACTGAGAGCCTTTCTCAGGTGCTGGCTTGCAGCAGGGGGAGATGGTGTCATTCAGGCCATTCCTCTGCAGAAACAAACACCTGTTTGTTCTGGAATACAAGATTTACTCCCTTGTCCCTTCCAGCATTAATCCAGACCCATCTCTTACCTCCTTATTCCAGTTTTACTCTTCGGCTATCTCCAGCTATTTTTACTTCTCAAGCTTCACACCATAACCTCCAGGTCTAGTATGTCAATCTCATTACTTCAGGCATAAAATTATCCCATTCTCATTCAAGTTCAAACTACTGTTTGAACCTACTCTCCTTCTGCCCCAACTTCTTCCATTCTACTTACCAAAACTTTTTAACTTATTTTCTTCCACACGCCCACATCCGGTTCTTACTCCTACTGCAATCAAATCAGGCAAGACAAGGCAAGGGAGAAGCAAAGCACAGAAGGAACCATCCTCCTGTTCAGTTCCGGGACACAGCCCAAGCTCAGAGCTGAAATGATAGGCCAGGACCACTTCAGATAGAAGTGCACATCATGGTGAAATCTTGGGTACTCTACTTTAAAGACAAAAAAGGTTTTATATGTTGAAATCTGCTGTGGGTAAACCTGCTTTGATAGGGGGGTTGGACTAGATGACCCCCAGGGGTCCCTTACTGTTCTGTGATTTTGTGATTTATTGAGCACACGCAAAATACCATTTAGCTGGGATGAGAGCAGATTTTCACAAAGTTAACAATACAGGTATCCCTGCCATAAAGGCTGTTTCTCTTCTGTTTTCAGTCTTGTCCTACAGCAGAGTTAGACAAAGTATAAGTAGGACAAAGTTTAAGACAACACAGGCCTTAAACCAATGAAAGAAAAAAGAAAAGAATATGGTAAGTACAGTCTATGTGCCAAGTTAGTAGTTTTTATTTTGGAAAAGGGAGGCAAAGACAAGTTAGACAATAATTTGGAAATCAATTTATGAATCGGTTTTGGCTAGACAGCCTTAACAAAAGTTTGACTTCACTTGAGAACTCTATATAGAACCTAACAATTTTTCTCCTATGTACAGAGCTAAAAAATAAACTACACAAATTTCTACTCAAATATGTCTATATTCAGTCCAGGTTTTACATTTTCATGACCTATAGCGTTATATAAAAATGAGTTTTAGATACTTGTAACTTGAGTTTTTCAAGGACTCCATGCATTCATGCTAACAAAATACATCAAATACAAGCCATTCGTGCAATCAATACTTGCCAGAGCACTGTCACATACACCAGCTGCCCCTGAATTTGGTATTCCAGTCCAATCAGATTCTTCCAGCTCCTCACACTCCTAATAACTGCTAAGTCGGGTCACAAAGTGGAAGGTGCACAAACAGCATAAATATTCAGAATCAATGTCTGAAAACTCTGACTGGAAGAAGGTAACTTTCTTTTTTATTCCTTAAAAGTTCTTCATGGTTCAGATTACACAGAAATTGTAAACCAACAAAGATAAAAGGAAAAAACATCACTAAATACTGAGAAGGGGAAAATCCGGAAAACATTAGATACTGAACTTGAATCTACAGAATAATATTTTGTAAAAGTATTAATGGAATTCTGTAGTAAATTTAAAGTAAGAGATAACTGTGTGGCCTACTTCTGAATTCAAGTCTGCTCTGAGAGAAAAGTTAGTTATTAATCATTAGGGATACAAGTCAAAAGATTCTTTATAATTATGTTAAAATAAAGGAGGTTTATATTGGGAATTTGGCTATTGCTATTTTCATTCATGTAAATTCAAACAAATATAATTAGGTTTATTAACATCAAAATCTGATTTAATGAAAAACAAATGGATTATTGTTTTAAAACTGTTAATTTACCTGTGCTTTCTTCCCTCCTCTTCTGTAGGCAATTGCAATCAAGAATACCCACTTAAATTATAAACCAAGTAACAAACATTGTTCTAACTGGTTTAAACAAGAATATAAACTAACTACACTGGATCAGACCACAAACCTCCTTATTTTAATGACCTTTAATTGACAAGTCAACAGAAGATTCCTACAGAGAAAAGGAAAAAAAACCAAAACCCAAAGGGGAAAAAAAGGAAAAAAGCCACCAACATCGTCCTGAACATTTCCCGTATCTAGCCACCTGCAGCTCAAGTGCTTCCTCAAAGTGGCAGCGTATTTCATAGCTCTTAATGACTTTTCTTCCTTAATTTCTGGCATCTGCAATGTCTTATAGAAAGACATTTCACAGTTTAAAATATACAACATCTCAAGAAGACTCAAACATCTGATGCCCCATGCCTCTTATGACTTCCTTTGCCATTTACGATTTCACAGACCACTGTCGTATCCTCCCTAGAGTTCTCTTTCTCCATGTGCCCACTGTATTGGGTCTGGCTGGGATGGAGTGAATTTCCCCCAAGCAGCCCTCATAGTGTCTTGTATGAAAGGGTTTCCAACAGCTTTGATTAGCCCTGTTACCACTTTCGTTTCCCTTTTCCAATATTGCCTTTTAGAAATCCAAGCTGGCTGTATCAGATGGATATTTATTATCCACAAACGTACCAGGTCCTTCAAAAAATTTTCACAAGTTTGTTTGATGCAAGACCTGGTAACAAAAGGAGTGTTGACCCTTCCCCAAAACAGCCTCTTTCTCTGAAATGAGGAATGTTGATGTTTGTTTCGATATCTATGGAAAGTCATGGCCATTGGCCAGCAGTTCTTAAGAGCTCTCCTGGGAGCTCATAAAGTGACACGACATCAGCCAACTTTGTCAGCTGGGACCTAATCAATTTTAAGTAAAAAGCTGTACATTACCTTCAGCAATTTGGTTATTTCATCCTCAAGTTTCTCAAGAACCTTGGGCATGCATTACCTGGTCCTGACATTTTGCTATACTTCCTTTAACCAACTTCTTTTACAACACTTAAATTTGACTTAAACCCTCTGAAACATTGCCTGTAAACTTCCAGCATAGGAGTTCTCCAGGTTCTCCCTCAGTGAGCGTTATCCAAAAGAATCTTTTCCTGCTGTGGCCTCATCTTATGTTGACTTCTATTCCTTCTATTTCTGAGGATCTACCAGTTCTACAGGAATTCTGTGAGGCTTCAAGCTTCTAATGCATTTGAAGACATATTATTACTGCTTTTTAATATTTTCTACAGGTTTTTTTTCAGATTATTTTTTGTTTGCCTTGGACTATTACATTTCACTCTGTCCGTTCCAGATACCAGCTCCACTTTTTATAAGAACTCTTATTTTTCCTATAAGCTTTTTTACCATCTTGTTTATCATGGTGTCTTTATTTTTATCTTTGTATCCTGATTTGATAAATGGCGTGCATTTGTCTCAAGTTTGCAGTATGATGTCTTTGAAGAGTCTCTAAGTCGCCTGCAGGGATTCTACTTTATTTACTTTCCCCTTTCATTTTAACAGATTTTCTGGCTGATATACTTGCCATTTAAGCACAAGAGTGATGGATCTATTGGTTCCCATAGCTACAATACGAGTTTTGAATGATCACTGACATTGCAATCATAATTACAGAGATGCTCTCTGATTGTTATTTTGAAGCAGATCCTAAATATTTCTCAGGAAGATGTTCACAGCTGGCTTTTCCTTTTCTGGTTTCTCTGATCGGCTGTTTCAATAAAGATTGTTTATTTATTGTTTTTTGGTGGTATCTAAGGATTCAAACTGAGCACCCCACTCTCACACAAAATATGTACAATCTACACAATGATGTATTTCATTAATGTAGTTTTATAATTCTTATGGTGCCACAAAATGCAAGATCTCTGGAGGGAGAAAGTCTTGTTCAAACATTTTTAAAACTTCTTAGTTGTTTATCTGATTTCTTAGCTGACAGCAGAGGAACGGACAAGTGCCTGCAGAAGTTTCCATAAATGTTCATACATTCTCAACAACATTCTCAGTTGAAGACTTATTCATATCTTCACAAAACATTTATTGTTTTAACTCACATAAGCCATCTACATTAACATTCAGTAATAACTTTTGACAGTATTGCAATTGCACGGTACAGCTTCATGAAGCTGTACAACTTATTCTAGCTTCCAAAATACTTCATTTTTTTACAGTCATTCTATGTAACTCTCTCTTTATCTAGCAGTTGAAATTAATATTGATATTAACTCCAACTCACTCAATATCACCAGCAATTTACAATTACCTGGATTCTTTAGACTTGTGAGATTGCCAATCATCTTACGTAGATGACAACTTGTACAAACCAGCAGTATTGTTATTTCTTTTGTTCAGACTGAATTGTAAGATAGCTTTTGCAAACTTTTCTACTGTTTTATTTTTACTCAGAATACTACTATTAATCTCTAACTTTCTCGATAAAGCCTGGTGTAAGAAACTATCCAATTTTTGAAGTCCTATAACATAAAACCAGTATATTACTGATGCAATAAAGATTTCTTGTAGACCTTAGAAGCACATTTTTCTGTTACAGAATGTTTAGTAATGATTTCTTAGTAGTCCAGTCCATCAAACTGCTGCTTCAACATCTATAATAGTTAATGAAGCTATTAACAAGCTTTAAAATCAAAGTCTCTAAAGAAAGCGTAGTGACATCTAGCAGGGCCTTACCAGATGCTAACCTGTCCAAGCACTGAAATCTCAGCTCGTGTGACCCACTACCTTTCCTATTCTGCTACGTGTTTCTTCACTCAGAAAAAACCCCAAGATTCACAAATTAATTGGGCAATCATGCATCAAATCTTTCTTCAGAAACAGGTCTACTGAGGGATTTCAGAATTATTTCTTTAGCTCACGCACTGGCAGTTAAACTAAAGCTCAGTGGGTTTAAAAAATGTATGAATCTTATGAAAGACAACAAAATTTTATGATTCACAAACAGAGAATTTTAAAATAGATTTTGTGCTCACAGAGTAAAACAGTTTAAAAATCCTAACATGAATCATATATGTAGTTTATTCACTCTGTTACATACTTTGCTGAAAGAATCATATGGATCACTTCTTTCCTCAATTTAAGAGGTGGAAATTTCGGGTAATTATCCCATACAAAACACACTTCTTTAAAGGAAGAGACAGACTTATCTAAGTATAATATACTTCAAAGATCATTCTGTCATTTATTACTTCAGCAGCATCCAAAAACCAACAAAGGTTTCATACCAGTGTGGGGACAAGAGAGACAAATTAAAGATATCAACATGAGTTTTTTCATTTTTGAAGAATTTGGTCACTGACTTTAAAGGCAACTAATGCTGCAGAGTCAAAGAGCATTGCATCATATCACTAAAGCGTATGAACATTTTCCTCCTAAAGTCACAAAATTTAACCAGAATGCTAAGTTAACCATCAGTGCAACTTAAGATTTATATAATGTTAGCAAAAATATACAGATTTCAATGATATGTAAAGACATAACATGATTTGAACACACAGTTGCTATGACTGCTGTGCCATACAGTGAGAACAGGTTACAGACATCTAAAATGCCTGTTTCAGAACACTAAACATGTAGTCTGCTCCCACCACCTTTTGAAATGTAGATGTAAAACATGCTGATAAGTTTACATTAACACAGTAAGCTAACGGACTGGTTGAGGGACTGGTTAATGTAATGAGGTCTCTACTTTTTTTGCAAGTTTAAATCCCAAGAAAAGCAAGATGGGACATACAGAGTTGTATGGCCTATTTCCACAATGACAGAAGAGTTATGAGTAGTAGTCAAAGGTACTGAGACGTTTCCAGTCTGTTCATGCAAGCTAGCAAGGAGCATGTTAGAAGACCCCTAGAGAACTACAAGATCGAATACTTCGGCAGCACTAGCTCAGTAGCCACAGTGGCTGGAGTTCAACATTGACTCAGTACTTAAATATTTGCTCAGCTCCTTTCCCAGGATTCACAGCCTGAGAAGAATTATGTGCTACTGCAAACATACCCTGAGCAGTACCTAAAATAATTAGCTAAGTCTACACAAAATTTCACACTAACAGGTACATAGTCTTCTAGGATAAGTCCATTTGAAAAGAACCTGAAGAGGTCATAGAGCCATGTCAATAGCGGATGTTTCCTACGAAAGAATAAATGTTACCGTGTATCCCCATCTTACCTTTATACCAAAAGAAGTAGTTGCCAATTTTATCTCCCATGTTCTGATAATTTCCATTTCAAGCCTCATTTCTGCTAGGGTTAAACCCCCAAATATTAACAAGCAGTTAAGTTTTTACATCAGGGATTGAATCCCCCTTGCAACTGCTGTAACCCAAAATGGGATAGGATAGGTAAGCATTAGCCATTCCAAGTATTTTGGGGACCACTGCTGTACAATATATAAGAGAACCAGTTATTTGTCCAAAAAGAACAGTCAGTTTCTGCAATGAGGCAAAGCTACCAAGAACAGAAAGAAAATAACTAATATTTCACAACCTATGCTGTTTACTTCACTCTAGGAACAACTTGTTAAAGTGGTGGCTTCAAAAAAGAACAACCCAAAAGGAAATCACAGAATAAAGTCTATGCGTCCAAATTGCCTCCAAAGACTACATTGGGAATGACCGTATTGGAGTTGGAACTAATTCTTTCAGACATCATGCCTAGTTTATCTACAAACCTTTCCCTTTTTTTGGCAGCCATATGTGAACTATCAGTCATAGAAGTGTTTATTCTGGTCTACAGAGACAAAAAGCATCTTCATCACTTTTGTACAAATATATTTTATTTTTAACTTTACGAATGCACCTTATCAGCCAATTTTCCTTTTCATTGCTGTACGACAGCAACCAAAGTCACACTAACCAAAGTCAAGTTACATCTGTTGAAGATACTTCTGAAGACATTGCTTTACACTTGTTTAACTATGTATCTGAAATAAAAGCAGAAGTCAAATGAAAAGTTGGGAGAAGAAATTTACAGGACCAGCGTTAGATCAAATTTATATTTTCATAATCTTTGTATAAATAATGAGTAAAACAACAAATCTTACTGCCAGTCCATTACCAGTGAAAGATTATTCCGTTTCCAGCATCTCATACTAACATCACGCATCTTCCCAATCTATTCCATTTCCTTATTAAAACTTAATTTTCCTCTGTAAATAAGCAAAAGAGCTCTGAAAAGTTCTCTTAACTCTACATTGTGTTTTGGAACTTTTAAATTGTGATTGCTGGTTTAAGATGTACTGAAAACCTATTAAAAAGGCCAGACGATAAAATAATGCAGCTTTAATATATTATGATGCTGCACTAAAAATGTAACTTTTCGAAAAGTCACATTGAACTGTTAAAAATAATCAAGACAATAACTTTTTAAAAAGTATAAAAAAGCAGCATGGGCATTTCTTGCACGTTCAAATGAAAATGCTTCTTAGTTTGTCTATTATAAATTTAGAGAGAGAAGGTTTTGAATCAGAGCCCAGTTAACACGGAACATACAGAATGGTAACTAAAACCTGAGAAAAGAATGTTTGCTACAGGTTGGATTGCAATTAGGAAATGTAATAAGAACCTGTTGGTTTGTCTCAATTTAAGATAATTATGGCTAACCCACAGGAGTTCTTGAAAATTTCCTTTTAATATTTTATACCCTTAATTCAAGGGGAGATTATAGTCACTGTTTAAAGTGGTTCATTTAAAAAAGAAATCAATTCTAGAAATTAAATTAATTTTAGTCGCATCCCAGAGCAACAGTTTTTAAAATTTGAACTAGGATTTTTAAAAGATCGTAAGTAATAAACAATGAGTTTTGGTTTTGCTGTCAACACATGAGCTGACATGGCAAGAGTGACCTTTTCTCTGCATATAAAACTGTTGTTTTGGGATGTTTGCTGTGGCTGCCTTTTGGAGGCAGAATTGTTTTTAATAATCCATTTATTTACAAAAACATATAATTCTTCACTTAGAGGCAGTAAGTAACCTGCCTTATTAACGGAAGTTGTACATGCAGAAGTTTAAATAAGTTCACGTGGAAACTGGGCAATGGAGGAAGTGCCCATAGGTTGAAGGGGAGAGTGAACAGACACTTGTAACTCAATAGCTATACAACATTGGGAAGGCCCCTGAGCTGAAAACAGGTGGAAGAGTGTAGGAAGGTGGTATGGGGAAAAAAAATGTAGTGTATGTTATCTTATTTTTATCTTTACATCAGCCTCTGATTATGGCTAAATTTTTGCCCCCACCCTCCCCACAGCCCCAGGATCTTTAATGCATTTAATTGCACATTAGTCCTTGTAATGGACAGGAAGATGATAAGCAGCAACTTACAATTACTGTTTTTATTGATTTTTCTGTGGCTGTGCTGCTTCTCTAGACACTGCAATAACAGACATGCATAGAATATGCACAGAAAATGTTCTAACCCATCTCTTGGTCCCAAAAATCTGTTTAATATGACATCTTCAGGTCAAGAATGAAAAAGATATTTAACTGATAAGAACAGATGTTAAACTTGACCTTAGACAAAGATCAGATATTAGAGACAGAATATTAAGCTAAATTAACTCTTAATCTGAGCCATTTTGATGTTTTTATACTAATAAAACTCAAAAGTAACTTCATCATCTGTTTAAGAACAGTTTACTGAATTAAATGTCATTTCCTAACTCTACCTTTGCTATTGAAAGCTGGAGAAAAGATTCTGATAATAACAAAATATGGTTAAAAGGAATGAAAATTTCATAAAGACCTCTAAGAAGCAGCAGTAAGGGCAAATGAGTAATAGCACCTGCAGCTACTTAACTCTTATTAACCCGAGTTAAAACCCACTGTGTTCATCTGAACATCAAAGTTTACAGGACATGCTTACAGATGATACCAAACCGGGGGAACCAGACAGTCCATGCAGGGGCAGGGCTGCCATCCAGAGGGACCTAGACAGGCTGGAGGAATGGGTGAACAGGAGCCTTCCACAATTCTGACATGAAGCCCTGCACTTGGGAAGGAAGACTCCCCTGAAATGACACAGGCTGGGAGTTGCTCTTCTGAAAGAGGTGCAGTGTGCCCTGGCAGCAAAGGCAGCCAGTAGTATGCTGGTCTATATTCACAGCAGCACAGCCATTAGAGCAAGGGAAGAGCTTGCCCACTCTGCATAGCTCTTGTGAGTCCATACCTAGAAGAGTACATGCAGTTTTGGGCTCCCCAATACAAGACAGACATCAATGAAATGAAGCGAGTTTAGCAGAGGACCACTAAGACGACTACAGGACTGGGAAATCTACCCTATAAGGAGAGGCTGGAGGAGCTGGTCTCATCCAGTCTGGAGAAGCAATGACTTTTGAGGGGACCTAACAGCATCCTGCCTGTGCCTAGTGGGAGCCCTCAAGACCACAAAGCCAAGCTGTACCCAGTGGTGTGTAGTGGGAAGATGAGAAGACTAGAGAAGACAAGAGAAGTTCAGACTAGACATAAGGAAAAAATTTCTCACTATAAGGACAGACAAGCAGTGGGACAAAGTGAAGCAGAGACTGGGCAGTCTCCATCCTTGAAGGTGTTCAAGAACAGGTTGGATAGCACAGTATAACAGTACAGAAAGCATAAAAAGATTCATGTTGACTTCAAGACCAGTGAGACGATCACAACAGCCACATTCAAAGTAGACCTTATTTAGTTTGACTTTTTCACCTTTATGCTTGCTAATGTCCTCTCATGTCCCACAGGCATTTTCTTCCATTTTAATCTAATTTAACTTAATTTGGAGCAATTGTTCTCAGCTTTATTTAGTTCTGAAAGTTGCTACTTCTGTTTTTCAACCTGGAGAAGAGATTCTATGCTTGTCATTTTAATTCCTGCCTTATTAAACCATCTGGTACTACTACTTTCTATGAACTTTTTAGCTTCACTCCTTGGCCTATCATGACTGCAGTCCCACTACTATTTCCTTTACTTTCATAAAAAGATTTTCATACACAGTTTTTTCTACAGGTAGTTTTTTTTCAGTGTGGATATTCTGCAAGTATAACCAAGGCCAAAAAAATATTCACAAAGGTTATTAAGCCACCTCCACTCCAACTCTGTTTGACAAAAAGGCATGCAGGAAAATATTCCAAGAGTATCATTCCAGTTCTTCCAAATGTATAGACTCTGGCCAAAAATCTCTAAGTAAATATGTTTCGCTTGAACTGGAAATTGTTGCCTGCTTTCATTTTTAATAATTCTATTTCTAGCTTTGAGATCAGGTACGTGAAAGCTTTACACTACAACACATACTCCTTTTAAATTCTTATTCTAACTATGCTATAGAAAAGAAGGAAAGAAGCTACCCCTTTAAAGCAATAGCAAAGAGAATATATACCCCTTCTTATCATCTCCTGCAAACTAGATACTGTGGAACATGCAACAGAAGATAAAACTGGTAATCAAAATAAAATACAGAAAAATAAAGTATGACATTGCAAACGGTATGTATGCTTATTTAAAGCAGCAATCTCTTTGGCCTAATCTAGTTACATACTTTCGTCTTTTCTAAGAGTCTGCCCACAGCAGATAAACACACAACCCTTCTTGTGCTGCACCAACTGACGTCAGCAGTCGCTTAGGAACAGCGTTTGGTGCAAAAGTGGTGGTACCGAAACTATGTTTACAATTGAAAAAGAATGACAGTGTGCAGGGCTCTTCATAGCTTCAGGAAGAGAGATACAAATTTATAACTAAAAACTTCAAAAGATCTTTTCTAAAACTTCACGGGATTTTTAAAGAATGTGTATCTGCTTAAATATCTTGCAGTGAATACCAAGAGTAAGGGATTTAATTTTCCATATTTTAAGTGGTACAATTTCTACTTCCCTCTCACCCCCCACAGAAAAAAAAAGCCAACAACAAAAAACCAAACCAAACAAACAAACAAAAAACCAAACAGGGGAATAAAAGCAGTCATCCGTTTTGGAATGCAAACTTTGAGCCTATTTCACTTCTGTTTAATCTGTAAACAAAAATTCAAATCCAGTAACAACTTCACTGGGTAACTGTTTACAGGGACAAAGCCCTGTTGTTCCCACAGCAGGAAAACAAAAGATCTCAGAAAGCAACCTGCAGCGGTAGAAATAATCATCTCATCGCTATTTTCTAAATAGTCAAATGTTTAGAAAGTCTAGCATTCAACACACTTAAAAGCACTCCACTTTAAATAACTCAGAACAGAAAAATTTCCTGAAGACCCTCAAGAATAAACAACATAAAACTACACAGCCGCAAAGCTGGCTGACAGCTTCCCAAATAAACTTAATTTTACAGTTACAGAATTTCAGTTGAGAAAGAATGTGTCTGAAAGCTGCGTGTACAGGTTTATCGGTCCAGAGTCATTTACATATAGAGCTCAGATTTTCAGTAGCCTGATGCTTTCTGTTCTATAACAACATATTATAAAGTTCCTAACCACTTTTTACACTTTTGGAAATCTACTGAAGAAGAAGAAGGAAAAAAATGAATAGTTTGTATAAATGCAAAAAACGTTCTTTAAAGTTAAGCACGAAATTTACACATTACAGCTCTAGTTGGCACTCTCTAGCTTCAGGCTGTGGGAATTAAGGAGCTTTCTCATCAGACCTAGGCCTAATAGGAATGCACTGTAATGTTATACATCATAACAGAGAGAGTCTGTACCTTGTATGCTCGTGTTCCTCCTGCTTACTCTGAGAAAACATGAAGGAATAAGCTAGAACTAGAATGGCCAAAAAAAAAAAAAAGACACTGCTAAGAAGAAAACCAAATAGTATCAGTCAACATTACAAAAGACACAATGCTTATTTTCATAATCTGTTGACATATTTCCAATATGAAACCTCACATTCAACAGTACTCTCAACCCCTGAACTGTATGTAATTAGTTATTTGGAGATGAGCAAATGTGTATGCATTTATCACCGTTTTTTTTCTGTACACATTTCCAATCAAAAAACTCCATGGAATAAAATACAATCTGCCTTTTCCTTTAAGCTGACATAAGAATTTATATCTATATCTATATCTCACTACATATAATTTTTATATATATTACTATATATTTGGGAAGGCTAACTGGAACCTATGCTATATCAAATGAACATGATCAAAACGAGGAACATTCCTCCTTCAACCCACCAAAAGAAATGCAACATCCATACGCAAAGTGGAAAGATTAAATAGAAGACAGTAAACAGGGATAATCCTCATTTTTTAACTATTAACTTCCTCACATGCAAACCGTTTTTTAAGATTCCTCCCCAAAGTCTCTAAAACCAATGCAAGGAAAAGGAGCAAATAACATCAATTTGATCTGAAGCAGATCATGTGTGATTTCATTCGTTTCAGTATTTTTTTGGTCTGCTACCAGGAGTGGGAGAAAGCTGTTTCTTTGATTTCAATGCACCCCTAAAGAATATTGGCTCTGGACAATGTCCAGAAGTCATTTGGGCCAAGAAGAGCTATTTGATCGCAAACTGAAACATTCTAACACCAGTCTAAGTAGTTTATCTGAAGTCAAGCAGAGAGATCTGAAGAAAAAACTTGCTCTACTAAACTCAGCCAAGCCTTCCTCATTGATTCCGTTATAGTTCAGCAATACAACTTTCTAATTTATATTCATGGACATGGACTCCAAGTCAACTTTTCCAGGATTCTGAGTTTACTTTCCATCACACCTTCCACCATTACAGCTGAGAACTGAGTTGTCTGCCACTGTATCTGAAAAGAATGAAGGTGCCAAAGGCAAAAACTAGCTGTTCAAACTGCTCTATACTTGGAGAATTTCTGAGGGGCTAGAAAACATTTCAACCATGCTTCAATGGGCAGCACCAGCAGGAGACTCTGTCCAAGGATCACTGCTGGTAAACCTCCCGTACAGAGACGTACAGAAGCCACCTGGATAATCTTTTAAACGTAACTTGTGATAGGAAACAAAGACCCAAAAGCAAATGCCCAGTTGTTACCAAAAATGCAGCCAATGCACTAAACACACACTTGCAGGATTCTAACTAGGATTATGCTCCTACAATGCCAGCTTTGTATCCCATAAAGTAGTAAGACTTACTGGGAGATTTTGCTGTTCTAATAACTGGTCGTGGAAATCGCTAAGTTTGAAGTAAATGTCTTTTTTTCCTTCTTCACCCTCTCCTTCATAAGTGATAGCTAGTTAATTTTTTTAAAAAAGTGCCTCACTGCTGAAATAGAGAACACATACATATAAACAACATAATGAGTGATAAACATACAAACCATCCTATTCCCAAATAAAACATGAACTTGAAGATACAATGAGAAATATACTTCACTCACACGAGTTACTTTTCTTAGAAGGGAAAAAATAACTTGAAGCATCAGAAAAGATTGCGAGGAAAAAGACTGGGCATCAACGTTAATAAAACTTCAGGCTTTCTGGTCACTCTGATAAAAGAAATTATATGAAAATTCATCTTTTCCCTGAACAGCAAGCTTCTTGAAGAAAGGCTGAGAAAACTGGGCCTGTTCAGCCTTGGGGAGAGAAGGCTTAGGGGGCACCTTATCACCATGTACCAGTACATAAAGGGTGGCTACCAAGCAGATGGAGACTCCCTTTTCACAAGGGGTCCCATGGAGAAGATGAGGGGTAATGGACACAAACTGTGTCTGGAGAGATTCCGACTGAACTCCAGAGGAAATTGTTTTACCATGAGATCCATCAGACACTGGAACAATCTCCAGGGGAAGTGGTGAACTCCCCTACATTGGTCAGTTTGAAGAGTCAGCTTGACAGGGAGCTGACTGAACTCATTTAAACTCTACTTTTACCTTGAGAGGTTGGACTGGACAGACCTTGTGGTCCCTTCCGAACAGGTATTCTATGATCCTTTTATCTGCTAATCTTTTTACTATTCAGGGCTCCACAAGAATAGACTATGACCTATTCTTCTACTTCTGAATAGGTACAGAATGAAATAAAATACCAGTGAGACAACTTGCTCACATAAGTCAAAACCTGTCTGGGCGTCTCCTTCAAAGAATGGCCATTGCCATTCCCACCTTGTAGTCTGTTACAAACAAAAAAGTTACCTGACTCTGAGAAAGGCTCAAAACATAAATAAATCAGCCAATAAATGAGACAGCATTTCACTTTTCTTGGAGCTGTCATTGCTAGACAGCTTGTTTCCATAACTGGTAAAGACTAAAGAATGGTAAATTAAGTCCTATAACATGACAGGAAATACATGGTCATGTTTCACTACATAGAAGACCATCTTCCCAAAATATCTCAACACGGAATATCAGAACAGTAAATACTTCCCCCCCCACCTCCCCCACAAAAAGGGGTAAATAGCCTTGTGAGGAGCACAAATTAAGAAATCCTTGGAATTTTTGTCTGACTAGATTACCTGGCAACTTGGAGTTGCAAGCTCTAAATGGCCAATTTTCCTGTACTTAAAGTACTCATTTAATCTGTCTTCTGTAGCTCCTTCAGTCTTTTTTGTAAGAAGGATGCTAGTAGGTTCTCTTTTTTTGCTGGCTGATTTTCATTAAATTTACAGTAAATTTATTATTCAGGACCATTACCCTCTGTCAAAAGTACCTGAAAAGCCAATGAATTCAAAGCCACTCGGGATGGAAGATCACAGACAAAAAGGTACTCGAATTACAATAGTGTGCACACACACACATGTACACATGCACATACGTAAAATTGTATCCATTTACAAAATGTTACGGCCATAGTTTAATACAGGGTTATATTGCCAATAAATTAACCTACAGAAGTGCACTCAAAAAGAAGGTCATAATAGCCACTTCAGAGATGACCTGAAAAATAGACATCTGTAAGTAAAGGAACAAAAATTCCTCACCAAGTCCAGATATTTGACAGCGCAGGACAGTGTCTTTTATTGGCATTTAACAGGAAGATAACACAGGTGACAAGGAATTATTTCTTAAACACTTTTTGTCTTGTAGTGTAAACTTCAGGGATCCTCTGTAAGGATTGTGATTCCAAGAAGCAGTGCAGGTTCAGGACTAAATCTTTAACAATGAAAAATGTTGTTCAGAGGAAACACAACTTGGAGTTCACAAAAATGAATTGGTTAAGACTAGAAAAAGCTACTTCTAAAAGAAATGTTGCTTCATCTGCAGAACGGAGCAGTTCAATTGATTTACTTTTCCACGAAATAAAACTCATATTGGTGCTTAAAGGAAAAAAGTGATGTGGAAACTTGTTATTACAACCACTGTAAGACTGACTCACGCTATTATGTTTAAACAATGTTAACTTTCCCTATTACACTCAAACAGTTTTAATTAACTGCCTCGGGACACAGAAAATGAGCTCCTACTTTGCAAACCAGAAAATGCAGTTTCTCAGTGTGCATAAATGGGTACTAAAAATGACTACAACTGCTTAAACAAAAGCATACTGTACAGTTCATGTATGTTATGAAACGACTCAGAATATTAAGCAACGTGTTTCAAATGTCAAAATGCAAAAGCTCGAATTTAGTTTCAAAGTTTGTTGATTATATTTCTGACATTGACAATAATTTTGCTAGTAAAAAAGGTTGTGTAGCTGCTTCAATGTTACAAAGGGTTCAGTATGAACATACAGGGCAGTCTACAATATTACATATATATAATATTATATATAGACACATAATAAGTCAGTCATTAAATACACAGGTCTGAAAATGGGGTGGGAGAAACACATTTTGTGAATGTTAGGCATTCTACTTTTATTTGTTCTTTTTATAAAATTTTAGAATTTTGGGGTTTGTTTCTTTGTTTGTTCTTTAACTTTGAAGTAAATGTTCTACCACTCATTATTAAGTAACCAGCACAGCATAATGCAGCAATCCTTCAAATAAAACCAATAAAACTATGCAAAGCACTTACAAGAGGCTATGGAATGAACAAAAAAGAACCCATCTGAGATCTCTTAACAGTGTTCATGATAATCTCGATGTACCTAGTTTTTATGTTGAAAATTTGAAACATGTTGAATACTTTGTTGAAATCCTCTGACAAACTATTGTCTTCTGAAGCTACTATCATTAAGCATTTTTTGCAAAACAAGAATCCCTTGCTTTAAGTGTTTCAAGAAAAGAGAATAAAGCTCTATTTTATATCTTGAAATCTATTACATACAAACACACTACAGCTTTTTTAGCTTATAGCAACAGAATCTGTAATCTTATTGTGAATCAAGCTGTATTAAATACCAGTACAATCACACACTTAGAGATGCATGTTTCTGACCAACAGATAAAAGGGTAATCTTTAATTTTCCTCAACACATACAGGACTGTAATCAAGCTAATTCATTAGTCAAACTAATTCATTAGTTAAATCAGGACACATTTGCATTAAGAACAAAGCCTTTAGCATATCAAAGGTAAGTTTTTGCCTGGAGGCCCTCAGATAGTGCAGCATAGAAAATAAGGCAGGGAAATCAGATTAGAATTGCCTACTCTGGCCTTGGGTTATATCCCTGTCAGCATTGACCAATTACAGAAAACATTGGCTAAATTTCATAGAACACTCAACTCTTGACAGTTCATCAGCCACAACAAGGAGTTCTGGCAAAATATTTAAGCCTTTTGGGCTACTTTTCCAAATGTTCTATTAATCAAAAAGATTAATGGCAGAATGGAATTCAACACAAAATATCCACCCAAGTTCACCCAATTTCCTGAGCAGGTTTCACCATGTGCTGCAAATTCCCTCAGCTGTACCATTATAGCAGCAAAAAGCTATAGTTGTTTTAAAGCCTTCACAAACAGCAGTCACTGTACCCCTCTTCTTGAGATGCTGTAAGGTCAGTATACTGATTTGCAGTCATTATAGTGGATGAGACTCTTCAAGAGCGCTTGTCAAACTGTATTGTCAATGAATAATTCCCCTCAAGTATTTCTTACAATATATTTCTAACAATATTTCCAGTTGAAAAGTCTTTGTATTGTTTTAGGCCTTCAGTATACTTCTGCTAGCCAGCCATACTTATTAAAGACCTTACAGATCATATTCTGGGCATACGGGTAGAGCACCCTGACACATTCTTCATATTTCAAACAGCATTGTCTAGAACAGGCTATCTTGTACAATCACTAGCAAATACATAAAGCCCTAAGAATTGTTAAATCCTTATTTTGACATAAGAATGTTTCAAAAAGTGTTCTAACTCCATCTTCTGGCTAGCGATAATTGGCATGGAAGATCCAAAAACTTATCAAGCGAATTCAGCTTGACATCAGGCTTTATTTACAAACTTGGTTTCCATAGTCCCGTTTCTTCCTTAAGTGATTAAAGTTTTTTCTCTAGTTTATCTTTCCTTTCAGTTTCCTCTCACTTCTCCTGGGTCTGAGTTTAATCTTTGTCAAGCATCTGTATAATCAACACTTTTGTTAATGTTTGGTTTAAAAAAATGTGAACTTACAAGGGCAAGTGTCTGCTTTATCTTCCTGAGCAATATTTAGAAAAAAAATAAAATAAGCGATGAGAAACTCTCCTTGTATTAGGAAATCATTCTTAGCAGCACAATGCAAGATCTAATATTTCAGATTTCATAAAGGGGTAGAGCTAACAACTCCAACCAGCAGGACTGCAGGTTGTTTCCACAAGATTTTCTCTTTGATCACAAACCTCCAGCATATGATAGAAGAAAACCCAAAAAGTTCACAACAGAAACAGATACCTGAAGTCATCTGTGTGTGCTCCCCAACAGATGAATTTCTTGCAAGCTGAAATGAGACATATGGTCCATTTCACCACTCCCAACCCCTCCTGCAAAAAGCTCTTTGTGGCTAATGCCTTTTACACTGGTGATTTTACTGGGATGATGGGTAAAACATAGAAGGAAACACCTCTATAAAATGAACATACCACAGACTAAGATTTATTGCAAGAGGAATAAGCGATACATGATTGGATCGCACAACGGCGTATTACAGAAGATTGTAAACCTGATCGAACTCTGAAGCTGGCAGGAACACAAAGTCATGGGACCATGTAGTTCAGCCTAGGCTTGAACTAGTCAAAAGAAACTGCCATTCTGTCTGTTCACATTTTCCTTTTGTGCTGTCACATGTGTGACTTTTTGGCAACATGAGAATTAAGAGCCATGGATGATTACTGCAGAGAGCTGGACTGAAGTTTCCTTACTGTAGCAACTTATCTTATGGGAAAATTCAGGTATCCACAAAAGTGGGCAAAAAAATTACGAAAATACCTAGAAGCATCAGAGGGACAGACCTTTCCTGACTCAGTACAAGAGGACTTCCACTTCTACATTCTAAGGTAATAGCTTTTCTCCACTCCCACATTACTTATTTAGTCCTGTAGATAGAAGCATGATGTCCAAGACTCATAAGGTAACTCACAAGAGTGTTATTACCGTTCCATAATGTTTTCATTTTGCTTCACTGAAAAACTGAAGAATTTTCATATAAATACATCAGCAATAAAGCACTGTTTTAAATGACTGCCAAATCCTCAGGTATTGGGGAGAGCCTTGTTCGCATGTGTCCTTTACCAGCTCTCACACAGGAATGTGTTATGATTCTGTCTCTTACCACACAACCTTAAATTGTTTTTCACAAGAACCCTCTGCTCCATTTACTGTACAAGTCTAACTTAGATCTCTAAATTGCACCTTTCCATTCACGGTCTTGGTGAAAACTTTGTGTATAACGTTACATGTTGCAAGTGTGGTACCACACCTGGCGGCAACTGCTTAATAGCTCACCTTTTAAGTATTCACTTGTCCTATTTCAGCTATCCAATGTTGAAGCTTTTCATTCCTTTTACTTTAAGTAGACAAATGCAGAATACACAGATTCCTCAATGCATAGAAAAAGTAGAGAGACTTTTGTGTGTGAGGGGATGCTATTTCGACCGATTTATTGGAAAGTTCTAACACATCCGTTCTTTACACTGCAATGCCATTAGTTCTCTTAAATCAGCACAACTTGGCACTGCCACAATGTAGGCACAATCCAGCCTCCCTCAGCTGCTCATTCCCATCCCTGCGACACTCCCTCTCCTATGCAGCAAAACCATTCATGCAGACACGTGACAAGGAACTGCAAAAAGAACTTACTAGTTTTAACATGGATTAGTTCCCCAGTTTAGTGCACTGTGCAGTCTCATGAATGCTTGTGTCAGCACAAAGGGGGATGATGCCAGGGCAGGAATGAGCAGACAGTGCTGGGACAGACCGCTCCTTTCAGTGCGAGCACCACAAAGCGCTCAGGGAATCAGAACATTTGAGCAGAGGTGTTCGGATTAGAAAGAGTATGTCCAAAGGTTAAAAAAAATAAATAAATCCTTTTTTGTGACTACATAAGAATTAACAAATTTAAAAAATATCCAATTTAGGATATACTTATTAGCATCAAAGTATTATCATGCTCTGACTCCAGAATTCAACATTTTTAATCAAGACGTGCACTGCAATTGTACCTCCCAGCCAATAACAGCTGCTGTTGCACCACATGTTTTTAGTTCTGCTGCTACTACTTACAGCAAGAAAACAGGCAAAAATACAAACCAAAAAAACCCAACAAAATGCGAAGGAACAACGAGGAAGGCTGGGTGAGGGCAGGGGAATAGAAGATATCAGAGACATATACAAGAGTACAGCATTCGAAAATTTTTTAAAAAAGAGGGAGGTATAGAAAAGTTACTAATATCACTATATCACTTGACCTTAAAAGACATTGAAGTCTCAGCTTCCAATGTGCATCTTAGCAAAAACATTTCCTCTAAATAGCTACAGTACAGAGGACAACGTTTTAAGCCAAAAATGTTTATAACTATCACAAAAGAAAACTGTAGTGTGATATTAAGACTGAGAAAAAACACTTGCAACTGCCATCTGAGGTGATGAAAAGGTGAAAGCAGCTCTCATTCAACAAGATTTTAGGGGACTTTTACATTCTATGGATTATTCAAGGACTCAAATTCTACAAACAAACACTTTGAGAGAAAACCTGACACTGAAGACACTGGAAACAAGTTACCTACTTAGACACAGACAATAAATAAATGGTGAAAAAATCACAAAACAGTAAAGGAGAAATTGTGGCACACCAGGCTAAGTCATGCCTCTCTGTAATTCCCCCTAGCTTTATCATATGAAAATCCAAAACAAAGCAGCCCAATAACAGGTTTACTGCAGCCTGGAGTTGTGATGTCCTAGGGTGGAGCTGTAGAGAAACTTCCTGTTCACAGGAAAGAGGGATATTTTAATATCAGGAAAAAGGGGCTAGTGAACAGAAGTCAGTCCACATCATTTCCTCTATTGATCTTAACGATTACATGGAAATAAACAAACAAAAAAATCCTTACATTACTGTCAGTTTGAAAATAAAAGGACCTGGAAGAGTTATTCAAAATAGACAACAGGAATAACAACATTTTAAAAATCTGCCTTTCTTAGGTGATTCTAATGATCATTTAAGATGTGATGAGAAAACAAAACAAAACAGAAAAAACCAACTTTTGTGTTGCTCAGGAAAGCATGAATACTCCTGATGCACAGAACTATCTGTGCACAGTGACCTGACTGCTGGCCACGTTAGCTATATACATAAAGAAATTATGGACTGTCAGCCACTTCCTTGATGTTTTCAGTGGAATTTTCTACAAAACATTTCATATAACTTCCCTCAGTAAAATATCACAATCAGAAAATGGAAGAGACCTTAATCCCTTTCCTCTTTCATAGCACCTTCCTATCTGGTTCTAAACATTACAGAGCATACAGCACTGGGCAAGTTAACTACAAAGTGAGGAGAAAATGACAGGTACAAACCAAATGCTTCCCTAGGAATTGTACAACACTTCATGGACTTTGCTGAAAAGTTATTAAGTCCTTTACTGTAACGCCTGAAAGATTAAACAGCCAAGTAGTCTCCTACTAAACTGAGTTCCATCCCTTATTACAGACTTATCTTTTGAAACATGCATATATATCAAACAGCCTGGCTGAGAATATGACATTTGGAAAACAACAACTGAAAGTTGTCAGCTCATAAAAGCACTTTGAAAGCAGTTAACAAATGCCAGAATGAAGATTAAATTCAGATAATTAAACAGTATTAAAAGTTATGCAGAAAAATAAGTATGTGATCATGTAACTCCTGTCTCCTTCATTGAAGGAAGGCTGACAAGGCTTACAGAGTTAAAAAACTAAATGAGGCTAAAACAAAATATTCAATATTTTTATGTATTGCATAACTTACAGCATTGCCCTAAATAAATAGCAAAGTTACCATGCCTACACTTACGATGTGGCACCATAACCTCCATTTTACTGTCAGGAATTGAAGGAATAAAGATTAAGGAAAAAAAATAATAAATAAAAATTGAAATTTCCAGATTTTGCTTTGTCAGCACCTACATTAGCTGTTTATTAATCATACAGATTTAAATCCCAATATTTATTGACATCAGTGGTAAAACTTCATAACTTGCAATTGAGCTAATACGAATACTTACCAAATAAAGCACCATGCAACAACATGTGTCAGTGAGGACGGCTAAGTTAGTCAAACCATTCTGAAGTAGCAGCAAAAACAGTTGCTCTTCCTTTAGAACAGCACCCCAGTGCTTCAGCGACCTCCCCGCACACACGATTTTATTTTATTTTTTTTAATAAACTAAAATTGATGAAGATCCCATATGAAGATCCCAGGCCAAGCAGACAGTGACCAGCTAACCACAGATGACACTGGCCTACAGTGTGAAAAAATGCTCTAAAAATGGGCTGCTAGGCTCTTACAGCCAAGTTAATCTGTCATACATGTCCAGAAACAGAGATACTACATTTTTCTAAGCCTTGTATTCAAGGGTTCAGGGCAGGGACGGGACTCGGGTTTGAAGGTGCTTGGGATTTTTTTATTGGATGTGGATTTTTGTTTGGGGTGGTTTTTTTTAGGGATTGGGGATGTTTGGTTGGTTCGTTGTTTTCCCCAGGAGCTTTGCAAATAGCTTTCAAATACTATTACAGCTCTAACTGATGATCTGTCAAAGTTATTCTTTACACAAGGAAGAAAATGCAGGGGTTTCATATGGAGGAAATCCTTCAAAATAATTTGAAAAGTCTAGTATTCAAACATTTAAAATATATTAACTTTTTAAGCTTCACACAAACACAGAAACACAGGAGTATTCTGCATTAACCTTGGTATTTTAACAAGTTTAGCCTTCAACTCCGTTCTATAATACTAGTTTGCTAAAATCTAAATTTATTCATTCCTAAGTAATGGAACAACAACAACAAAGTAAAACCACAAACACTCTTTGTTTAACCTGTTGGTCAGTGCACGATTTTTCCTTAACAAAAGTAGCCCTCACTAGCCATAAGGCAATACCCACACTAACAACATACCTCAATATTAAATCAGCTCCTGTTAATTTGTTTACAGTTTTTAAGTGAAATGCAGAAGACACGATGGTTTTCTGAGATAAAACACACACTGCTTTCAACACTAACTGGTTTATATTAGCGGCTTGCTAACCACTGGAAGTTACTGAATTTTAATCAACGCAGGGAAAAAAAGTATTTAGAAAAAGAATCCTTTGCTTTAGAGGTTAAAGCTCAGATAACATTAATTTTGAGAACTATGTTTTAATATGTAACACACAAGAATACTTCAGTATAATCGCTAGAAAATGTGGTGATATCCGAAACACTGGTGAAACTTGCACAGAATTTAATTTTGGTAACTACAGAAGAGCATTGTCATACAGATCACAGAAGTTTGGCTGTGACTCTTTCAGAACCAAGCGCAGCTACATTGTCCTTTGGAGAACCGGGCTGGAGAGTTAAATGATTTTTGCAATTTATTCAAAGTAGCACTTTGCGAATTCTCACGAGGGCCACAGCCGCAGTTACAACCCAACGGTTTGAGATGAAGCCAATCCTTCCCTTTGTGGCCGTCGAATTCAGCTTGCAGCACTCTCAAAACTGAAAGCACTGTACGCCAATTGCTGGCGGTGTGACGCACGCCGTTTCCGCGGTAACGGCCCGAGTTGCTGAAGTGCCTGATCCAGCATTTCCTCATCTGTTTGCACTCACACCAGCAGTCTGACAATGTAGTCACTGCATCCTGCTTCACTCAGAAGCCAGCCAAACACACTGAGCTTAACCCTTGACTAACATCTTCACAGTCAGCCCGTCGGACCTATAAATGACCTTTTACTGTGACATTTTGTGCGTGCATTTTTCATTTTCTTACGCCTTTGCAGTAGCTGTCTGTACTGCATTCGCTTTTTAATTGAGAAGGAAAACGTGAGAAAGTAAACATCATCTAAAATAAAAAAATACAAAACAGATTTCTTTTCATTTGCATATGCACTGCTGAAAGTTTCTGCCATGAATTAAGTTTAAAAAAAATAAGTCACCTACGGATTTTACATAAAACATCAAATTCTCTCTATCTTTGATACCAACTTTACAGTTCCAGAATTTTCCTTATTTGATACTATACCCAAAATAAACTAGATAGGAACATCAAGAGGATGTACCAAACTGCTTCTCATCACTTCAAATAGATGTGTATTCAGATAGAAGTAGGAAGAATGTTTTTTTTTTTAAAAAAAAAAAAATCTATCACCAAACAGTTCCTGTATACAGCAAGGGAAAAAAAATATATCACATTTTGATCCAAAAAATCGTAGAGAGCATGGATCTCATCAGCCAGCTGTATTTCAGGGGAACTGCAGACTCTAGAGCAAATTAGGGAAAAAAAAAGACACACTAATTAAACAAAATAATCAAACATTGGCCTTTCTGACAATACATTGCACATGCGCGCACACAAAGAAAAGAGGATATTTTAGGGTTTATTTTTAAATGTGAATTTGGTCATTTTCAGGACATGAATAAGCATGAAACAAACTATTTCCAGCACAGAGCTTTTATGTGCTGACGTCGGTGCTTATCAGGTGTAAAGCATAACTGTTTTTTCTGTCCTATGGAATAGTTCTGGGGCATAAAGAAAAGAAGCTGGCAAGATAAAAGTAGTATCTTTTTGGTTTAAAATTCTGGGCAATGCTTTGCTAACACAAAACACGCATGATATTTACTGCTGGAAAAAAAGAAAAGTCTTCCACCTTCCCTGACTGATCTAGCCAGTGTAATTTTAAGTGGGAAGTCCCCACGAGCATTGTGAAACAGGCAGATGAGACACAGCCCCAACAACCTGTCACAGCAGCTTCCTGACTGCTAAAGAGAACCAGGCATAGATGACGTGAAGGTGCAGGGAAGAGGCAATGTTAGGGACTTTTCACTATTTCTTTCAGAAAAGCTTAATCACTTAGGGGCCCACGTTGCTATCAAGTTAGAACTGCTCTAAAAGGAGACCTAAAACTGTCCTGATTTTGCAGTAACTGGGAGTCTCGCTCTTTCAAGTACATCACGGATTCTCCAGTTTCTTGTGAGGTTTTCTTGCTCAAATCTATTATAATAACTTATCCATATTTCAAAACACAAGATACGAAGTGTTAGGCCAAGAAGTCTAGGGGTACAGACCTGAAATAAAACTCCAAAGAACAGTATGCAGGTATGCACTGGCAACTATACTTATCTAGAAAATAAGACAAAAAGGGCTACCACATTTACATGGTACGATCAATGCTCTGGCTTAGTCAGCAATTAACTCAGAGTTAGCATCTCAGTCGTGGTTTTTCTCTAAATGCAGATGTTTCCATCAGCAGGCTTCTCTATTAGGTATAGTTTGCCTCTGCATCGGTTCTTCGCTTCTTCACATATTCCTGCATTCCTTTTCATTCTGATGCTGCAGTACCCACATACTGGGCAGGAAGGCAGAAGGAAAAAGAAGAGAGTGTTTTCTTCACCAATAGACAATTTTCTGAGCCAGCTCAGAAAAACAATAAAGGAAGCAGTCTGGTATATGATTATGGAAATTTCAGAAAGAGATCAAGAAGTTTCAGAGATGGAGAGGCAAAGATAGGCAGAAAACTCGTGAAGACATAAGGCATGTTGAGGAACCCCAATATCCCTGTAAGGGAGGGAAGCAAACCAGCACAGACTAGTGAGACAACTGTTGCAGGTTTATGCCGGGATACAAAAGATTCCCACCCCAACTCTACTCAGCAATGGATCAGGGAGCCCTGAGAAAAAAAACCCATGAGCCACACGATGGCTTTAGGTTATGGGACGCAAGGTTCTGACAGATTCTCCAAAACTAAACCATGAAGCAGTTGCTGAAGAGATTTCACCTAAAAAATGAGGATTTAGGTGCTTGGATTATAACCAAGTGGAGGAACATCCACACACAAGTTCTAGCAGAGAGCGCTAAAAAATACTTACATCTAAATATGAACACAGGCACCAAAAACCTTAATTATTTCAATTATGTAATTGAAACATAACAAGACCATTTTGCTCAGAGTTAGTCTCTATAAGGCTTGGAAGTCTATGCAAATGCTAACAATTTAGTACTTCTGCAATAGTCAGAATTGTTATCTGTCTTACAACAATCCACCAAATACGGAATCCACCATCCCAACATACAGCTTTTCTCCAGCTCTGTCTCCTGCTATACTCTAACTGGAACAGAAGAAAAATACAGCTCTGTTCACCAATGACAGGACAGATTCAGGAAACTCACTGTTCTTTCTGACTTTGGCTTTTCTTGGCTTACTCCTCTTCCTGAAATCTGCAGGGGTACCACAGCAGAACATCTCAAAACGTGAAGCAGGACTAATGGGAAGAAAAAGACAGAGCTGGGACACAGCTGGGAATCTAACTGACATGCTGAGCCAAAGTGTTACTCAGAAATTGGAAATAAAGTTCAAAATTTCCTTAAAAAAAAAACCAACAAAAAACAAAAAAGGTTCTGCAAAAATCCAGTTAAATTTTCTTGCCCTGTGGGGGCAAATAAGACATCAGGGCAGAAAATAGTCCTCCTGGTGACCCTGTTGCAACCCAAGCTGCAATCAGAATGAAATACCTCAATCAAATACGTATATGGATGTCAGTATTATAAAGATTAGGTGAAGCTTTCTTACAGCTCTCAAACACTGCAGGAAGGTACATAGACAAATACAAATCCTCTAATTCTTTCAGGCAAAGTGAAGGCAGTAAGACGTTCAGTATTTATTTCCTGAGGCACGGCTCATTCTCTGTAGTCATTAGTCAGTCAGCTACTCTTGCTACAACTACAGCACTTGAGCCAACAATACTCCCTCCTCACTTGCTTACAATAGGAGAGCTAGGCAAAACATGAACAAGATGGCTAAAGGCTTAGTCTTCTTCAAAAAAAGAAAACGGGGAAAAGAAACCACCAAAAAAACACAAAACCAACCAACAAACCAACCTAGAAAACCTTTGTCCCCTCTATCCAGGAAATAAACAAACACATGACTGGTTTCAGCTTTGAAACTACCAAAGATACACACATTCTGTTTGGGCAGCACAGAGTAAGTTCCAACTACAAAAGCCTGCATCTTAACAGCTCAGATCTTACAAATAACTTTGTAACGCTTATGGAGAATGAAGCAGGTGAGCAAGCATCTAGCTTGCAGAACTAAAGTAACACAATGAAAAGACTAAAACAATATTGTATAGTGTCAAGGTAAAGGGTAAGGGCTGTATGAGTACATAAAAATAAATGTACGTGCCTTTTCAAATGCAGTCTCATATACCATTTTTCAATAATCGAGATTTACACGGTACTCAAGCAAGGGATTCTAGAAACATCTTTATGCTGTAAATGCAAAGAAATACTTAATTCTTCTATTTTATAAATTATGTTACCAAAAGTTCTACACATTTTCCAAAAAATCCCAATAATTTGGTTACTATGTTTCTAAAGAAGTAAAATGTTTTCAGTCAGAACATTTTTACACCCTTGCTGAAAGATACTTTTAATTTTGCACCAAATTACATCACTAATCTTGTAACACGTAGAAAGAGAAATAACACACAGGTAGGGAGAGGTGTTAAAATTATTGCAAAACTAAGAACAGCTAAGGACAGGGAAAGAGAAAAAGAAAAAATGGCATTTCAAAAAAGACAAGACAAGCAAGAAGAAAAATTGCTATTGAACATTAATCTCCTGGGAAATTATTTTTCTTGTACTTTCAAGGCCCAAATAATTAAAAAGAAATATGTACCTTCTAAAGGCACACCAATCTTGCTCATCACCAGACAGGTAAAAGAAACATAGCTTTAAGAGTGTGTTCCCTTGAGATCATTAACACTGGCTACTAGACAGCTGAAATTATAAACTACATTAAACCCTGTGAATTTTTAAACAAGTTAGGACTATAATCTCAATCCTTAAACACTGCAGAACACGTTCTTCTCCACTTGAAAGCTTAAATGCTCTGCTGACTCTAGAGACTTTCCTACCAAAGTAAGTGTAAAGGCAAGTATAGCAATCTGCATCACTGAGACTTTAACAGCAACTTGTGTCATACAAGAAAAATGACAAAAGTCTGACTCTGTACCTTTACAGGTCCATTATTAAAGCTGTATTGACTTTTGCAGTTAATCTGGAAATGGCATCTCTTTATTACATGAAACACAGATTGAATATTTTCTAATGTTTTAAGACACGTTCCTGAACAAGATATAAATTTAATATTTACAGATATAACATCACTTTCGAACTGAATTTGTCCTGAAATTTTATCCTTAATCTAAATAAGGATACAAGCAGGCTGTCAGTTCAAACTCCCAACAGAAGGAAAAATTAGATTTTCAATATTACCATGGCATGAAACATTCTGCTGTGGTGAATAAAAAGTAGCAAGAAACTCTGATACAGATTCTATAAAACACTTTTCTATAATGACATATAAAGTTAACAGACACTTGCAATCAAAATACTTTCAACTGCACTTTGCCATAACAGCACAAAGCTGTTATTTACATCCCAGTAATCATTCATTTTCACTTCAGCTAGACATGCTACATTTCTTTAGTCATCGGAAAGATCCTTAGTAACATTCCTCATCTTTTTACTATTAAAGACGCCTAGTTAAACATTTGTGTGCATAATCAATTTAAATTCTCTCACTGCAAGTTTAATTTGAAATCTGCTTTGTAAGCGTGCTTCAGTGATCCCCAAATGGACACTACGCTGCTCCGAAAATGCAGTTAGCTGAAACAAGGACAGGAAGAGGACTCACACAGCACGGACAACACAAGCTTGTTTGTCTTCTAGTTAAGATATGAAACATACTGCTCCATCCTATAGTAACACATTAGGAAGAACCAAGCCCCTGTCATCATTAATGTATGTATAATGTATCCCAGTCTACACAACAGGTATATCTGTATTTCAGTGCACTGTTGCATGGACAATCTCAATGGAAACAGTATAACCCAGATCAATACTCATCTTTTCCTGAGCAAAATAAAGCCTGCTTCTTGCAGATCCAGCTAGTCAAGAGAAAAACTGGGTTAGTGAGCCCTTACTTCCAGTTTGAACCAATTCCTTTAGGGCAGTGCCAGGGCAGATGGCATTTCTCAGGCATAGCAGGATCTAAACTTTTTCAATTTACTATTCACACCTTCAGGTTTCAACACACATTTCCCTCCCCTGCTTCCCACATATAAGATCATAACTGCTGGTATACACAGAAATGCAGTTTAAATTAACTGAGATTTAATTCCACACTATGTAATGAGGATACTTCTAAGGGAGTGAGAATGTGTAGGATACTATGGAACTGCAAGTGTGAGTATAAAAGAGCCTGTGAGTGCATTAACACGTTATCCTGTCTCGGTGGCAAACCAAATGAAATTAAGGCTAGTGTGGACACTAACCAATACAATAGTCCTTTAAGACATCGCTCAAATACATTCCTTCCTTTTTAAAGTAAGCATCATTAAACTATACATGTAACATTGAATGTTATTAACTACTAATGATCTCCTACAAATACAGAGATCAACTCCTGTCTCAAACTCCTGCATCACACAGTAGTGCTTAGGAAGGGGAATAAAGCCTGGAAAACAAGTTATGATTGAATCTGTATTAAACTGACTCCAAGAAAAATTAAAAGCCCTTAAATTTAAATGCCAGCCTTTAATTTTAGTTCACAGTGGAACAAAAATCATGCTAAAGATGCAAACAGCGAGCCCCGTAGAACAAGACCTTTTTAAGCCTATAGTTTAGTTCCCATCCTGTTAAAAAAGAGAATTTAATGTGACCAAGAATGAAGGTTAAGAGAGACACTCTAATACCATCGTACCTATGAAGGGAGTCATAGTTAAGCTGTTATTTCGATAAAACTGATAAAACTTCCCTCTGCAAACCTTATGTTTCACACACTTCCAGAAGAGTTTATATTATGAACTTTGCTGATAAAATTGTACTGACAATAGATACAAACAGGCAGGTGTGGCACAAGCTTGCTGCATCACCGTCTAACAGTGGTACAGGTCCTCTGAAGTGAGGGAGCAGCCCCGACTGTTCTGGGCACACTGAAAGTACTCACCCCAAAGTAAGGCCCGTGTATATTTCTTAATTCCTACTATCAGCACAGATCGAGCTAACCCAAAGTACCTATGCTGCTGATGCATCCAAGGAGTCTGGAATGCTCCTTACAAAAGGGAGATCTCTCAAAACCAAATCCAAAGCGTGGAAATACAGCTTCACATGGTACATTTTCTACAGTACCTTGAATAGCTTAAAATAGTAAATTGTATAGGAAAAAATAATTTTAACATTTCATAAAACAAACTTTTATTTATCAGATGAACAACAAATAGAACATTTGCTGCAAATATGCCTTTCACTCAGTCTTTGGGTTTGAATAAAGGGCCATTACGGCTGGCAACGCAACAAAATTCGTCAGGATTACTATTCAATCAGTCATTTAATTGGAAATACGTCAGCTTCTTCCACGTCTCCTATACAATGCGAGGTTAGCACCGGTTGTCATGAATGGTCTGCATAGCAGCACTGGTTTTCATAAATATTGAACTATCAAACAAACAGAGGGACATAAAAAAAATTACTGGGATATCTGTGCCCTGTTCTATCCCTCTCTCAGTAAATTTGCACTTGTTTCAAAGGACCACAGTAGCTTTTCATAAAAGCTATGAAAAAGCAGGGATGGCCCAACACATCAAAACTCATGAATACTGGCAGCTGATTACCAGGCACATGAATTACATCCTTTCCCAAAGCTGCACGATCCATTTTCAAATATAAAACTGCTCCAGCAACTATAATTTTATTCCAGCAGTCATTTGTTGTTATGCTGTCTCTTGTTCCTAGAACACTTCATTTTGTCACACTCACCAACCAGAACATTCACTTAACAGGTCTTCCTTAAGGACAGATCTCCCTGATCTGTTTCTGTCACACTTCCTCTTCCCAAACACCATCATCTCTCAGTTTACTAGTTACACTTTGAACTCTAATTTATGAGCAGCTGTGGTTCCTCTCTGTTTGGACAAATCTAGTACTCTTTTACTTTCACTGAATCCTTAAAGCTATTGATCCTTTTTGTGCTTCACTAACATTCACTCACATATTACACAGTCTGCCCTGACCAACCCAAGCCCTCACATTTACCTTAAATGTTCATTCTTGCTATTGAGATGCAGAAAAGTGCCATCATTTTTTTTCCTTTAAAATTTATTCTGTTGTGTTGTTACATCTTGATAAGTAAGCATTGTTCTGACTCACTGAAAGCATTATGTTGAAATTCAATGGTTTTTTTCACTCCCCTTTGCTCTCCATCTTAAACTATTCTTTCAGCTCTCTCTCCACATAATTTTACCCCAGAAAAATAGGTGAGATTCCAACAAAATATTCTATGGCTGTAGCCTCCCATGGTCTGCCCTCTCTTACCATTTTGCAAGCAAGAGTTTCTTATCTGTTTTGCTCCACAGGTTTTTGCATCAATGACAGAACAGACTGCATCTCCCTGTTGCCCTGCCTGTAATCCTTACCTTTGCATGAAAGAACATAATTTACTGCTTTCCGTCTTCCGCAACTAATTTCTGAACACCAGACCCGACAGTTACAGCTGGCTTTGTGCAGTGATTTGTTTGAATGATGGTAAGGCTGCATGAAGTTTTCATCTTTAGGTATCAGAAAACCAAAACAGGAGGAAAAAAGCTTTCTTAAAAAAATATTTGTTATCAAATGTCAAGTAAGGCACAGGCCTTAACAGAATTCCTGCCCCCCCCATTTTGGTATTCACTCACGACATGAGAGACACTCTTCAGTGGATTCTTTAAGTTCAGCCCACACTGCAGACTTGCCCTGTGTTGGGGCATATTCCATAGGCTCTCTTCACTTCCCACTCACCTTTTTTCATAAAACTTGCTGAAATGTAATACCTTTGAAACTTCTCAGGCCATAGTATTCAATCAGTCCACTTGGTCAGTTTCAACCATGAGGATAGTCCTGTCAAGCAGACACATGCACACATATACACTGTGTCAAAAGATGAGTCTTTCTTCAGGAAAATATACGTGACCCCTTGTAATTCTCTTCCCTTTCAAATTTAACCTCACAGAATATACTGCAGTGTGGAGGCTGTCATCTTTGCCATTCTAGAGACTTTCCCAAGAGCCCTCTGTTCCTCATCTCTACAGTTTTCTTTCATAAGTTTAAAATGTCTTTCTAGTCAAAGCTGAAAATCAGTAGTTCATCCAATTTATCCTGTTAGTTTTCTTTGACACAGCTGATCATGCAGTTCTTGGAACCTTCTCTCCCAGCTTCCTCCACCTCTTTCCTACTGGCTCTCTACTCTGGTCATTCCTATAATACACCACCCTTACCTGCCTCCAGATTTCTCCAGCATTTCCACAGCAGTTGTCTTTGATCTCCTTCCTTTCTCTTTTTAGATTTTTCTTTCCAGGAAAGACTCAATCCCTTTTGCTACATCGATGACTTACAGACATGTTTCCCTGCTTACAGCACACTTTTTCTGTCCAGAACATGAACTGTCACCGATTTTTGGATATCTAAAAACCAGCCTAAGGAAAACTTAGCTAACAGATCTTAACTGCACTCAGTGTCCCTAAAGGCATTCTTTGTCATTCTTTGTGAAACACTGTACAAGTCCTGGTGGTCTCTTTGCCAGAGGAGACCATCTCTGACCTCTCTATGGGCAGACCATGCTCAAAACACCCTTTCTCTGAGGTATAATACTTCAAGAACAGAACTTCAGGATGAAAGGGGAAAAAAAGAAAGAAAACTAAAAAAAGGCAAAACAAAAGGACACATCTCTTTCCAAGAACCTTCTCATTTTGCATTTCATCTAGCACAAAACATTTGGTCAGGGTCAGAGAGAATCAGAGATTATACAATCATAACCATATCCAAAATAGGGTTGCAAAAACATTGTCCAAGACTTTTGCTGTCACCACAAAATTTTTCTCTTTGTACATTCCCCACACTCAATTATATCCCATTGAAAATTATTGCATGCACAGCTTAACACACCCAAATTTCTACCTTGATTTTCCCCATAAGACAAACAATAAAAAAACAAGAGATAAGAAGATTCTGTTAACAATAGAAATGAATCTTGATGCACAGGGGCACTTGTGGTAAGTCATTGTAATCATTAGGGGAAAGCTTAACATTTCAAAGAACTGGTTTGTCAAATATATCGCAAGAAGAGTTACATTTTACATGTTACATGTTATGGGCTGCAATCAACAGGTAAAGGCTCACACGTTTCGAGGCTGCAAACAGTACCTGCAATTAACAATTTTAAGACACTGCAGGAATATATATTAACAGACAGCTTCTGCACAAGAACGTTTATACCCCAAGTACTTAAGGATAAAATAGAATTGTTTCACAAATAGGTAACAGACAGAGAGATAATTTGAAATTAATGCAGCTCACTGCTTACAGAAGTTACATAAATATTTTAGACTCTTGTAATCGAATCCTGATCTTCCTAAGGTGCATCAAAGGCACAAGACAGCTTGTAACAGAAACTGGGGAGAGGTGGCAGTCAATCCAACAACCTAACAGCAAGACAATTCTTCCTTCTTATTCTTTAGATTTGAGAAATCACATATTCTTTCAGATTTGGAGAGCTTCCTATGTGTGTGTTCCTGAACGTAGTTATTTGCTCTCATATTCAAGTTCACCATCATGTTAAATTAAAAAAAAAAGTTTTAATACAATATTTTTCAGGACTTAGAGATTCCAAACTCTGATTTGGCTTTCATAAAATAAAATTTTAAAAAGTTATAAATACGCAACAGCCAATGAAGACAAACCCTTTGATATCAGCAGCAGTAGGTACAGCTAACAGACTAGTGTCCGATTAATACACACAATCAAAACATATTGTACACCAAATCTGTAATACCTATCAATACTGCAGTTATACTGCTGATAAGTAATTCCTCTCTAGGTCCAAGATGAATACTGAAGTAAGAATCCAGAAAACATATTTACTGCTAAAATCATTAATTTCTGCAAGCAGAAATGTTAATATAGTACAGCTCAGAAAAGACACAGCATTTGCATACATTTTAGCCTTCAATTTAGTTCTATTGCTTCCTTCTATGTGTATGTATATATTTTTATAATTATTATTTAAGTATACTTGCATAAAAATTTAAAGACAATCTATTTAAGACTCTTTCCTCTGACCTCAAACTACATTGCTAGCCATATGTACTGCACAAAAGCCAAACACAGCGTGAATTTGTAGACTGCGGTGGCTAAACTAAGCACGGATACTCATAGAAAAGGTAAAAACAAAGGTAACCTAATTTTATCAACCTTCCAACACTAAAGTTACCACAAGCGTTCAAGTTCGGAAAGCAATAATCATAAGGCTTGCTCAAGTTCGAAAGTATTTACAGGATCATGCTCACAGGGCCTTTTCCCACTCCTACCCCAGAAAACAGTGATAGCTCCATCGATTCCAGTGTGCACACACTACTGGTTGCACATACCTGTCCCATCACACCTCACTCTCCATGCACATAGACCACTCAGAATTGTTGGCTTGGGCTTATTTTTGGAAAAGCTAGTCAAGTCAGTATAATTATTTTCTCGTATATTTAACTACACAGGCACAATTTCAAATCAACAAGTAACTGAAAACCTAAGGTCAATAATAGCAGTCCTTATTTTCCTCAAAGAGTAACTAAAATCTACACAAGAGGAAAACAGTTCACAACGAGAACAAATTGCAGCTGGAATAACCTCCCCACAGAAGTGGCGATTCACCAACATTGGACACCTTCAAGATTCTGCTGGACAGGGTGCTGGGCCTTCTTGTCTAGGCTGTGCTTTTACCACGAAAGGTTGGACCAGATGATCCTTGAGGTCTCTTCCAATGGCATCTGCCTTTTTTGATCTTATGTGCCTCTGCTTGCAGAGGTTCATTCAAACCTCTACATACAAGAGGTTCATAACAATCATTCAAAATACATTTAGTAGAATCACAATAGCAGCTTTGTTCTCATTCATCAAAGCACTCCTGTCATGGGGGACCTGCAAGACATTCCTCATACTCCACTGATCTTCCTATCAGTGCCCGTTAAACTCACTCTTAAAATATTCATATTGGAAAAGAATCATTGTAATACTTTATAAGATCTACAAGACATGCAATCAGTCCTTAAAGAGAATTCACATAGTAAATGCTCTCTGAAAATCATTAAGTGCATGCATTCCTTCTGTTTCAAGGAAGGAACATAAACCCCCTGTAGTGTTTATTCCAATATAGTCACATATTATGGGCTGACTTCTCCTCCTCCCTGCTCAAACAGCTCTGCAATGTCTGATCTCTTCAAGTCAGACAGGAGATCACAGGATTTAACCTGCATTATCCTCATAAAGTCACATATAAAATACTGCACAGAACACAGATATATGAATCCCATTGAAACAGTGCTTAATAAAGAACAAATATTTACTGTAAAGCATAATAGACTATTAGCAAAATAAAGAACTTGAGATCTCTTTGTTGTTTCTGTTCACTTCTAGCGATAACAAAGATATCAAATTCTGGAAGTCTACCAAACAGTTACATTTTATTATGAACACAGATTTAAGTACTGCCAATAAATTCTATGTATTTAGTTATGGCTGACATTTATGAAGTTACTTAAAGAATAATAAATGCCTTAACTTGAAATACGCATGTGCCTTTAGGAACTGAGCCGAATATAAAAGGAAGCATTTAGTGACTTGCGTAAGAACAAATACTTTCTATCATCTAGAAATGTTAATGAAACCACATTTTCTGAGGTTTCTGTACTCCAGAAAAACGTGACAGAAAAGGACAACATTTGCTATCCAGAAGGGAACAGAGAAAGCAAATTATTATACAATATTCCCTAAATACCTTAACTGCTAGTACAATATTTTAATGTTTTTTCATAGTATGCATTAGACAATTTGAGATTTATTCAATAAGTTATTTCTGAAGCCTATTACAGCATACTCGCTTTTTAACCTTTTATGCAAAAAAACAATTACCGCTGTATTATCCTATTGCGCAAATGCAGGGAAAGAAACACTTAAAACTACTCCACCGCTTCAGATTCACTTTGTAATTTTCTCAGACCTACTTCAGAGTCAATCACAAGAAGCGCATTATGGAACGGATGTAAAAGCAAAATTAGAAAATTTAATTCAGTACCCATGAATTTCAGCCACAACAGCTGAAATGATGGGGGATTTTGCAGCAACAATCACTTTCCAGAAACTCTCCACTAGCACGTTTATGAAGCACACTCCCATAAGGGGCTGACAATCCACTTGCAGCAGCCTCGGGCCACTTCTGTCGGCAACACAACGCCGTGTTCCTGCAGCTCACATGCAAGTTCCCAAATAAAAACAAACTCCCCTCTCTACACGGGGCTTTGCGCTACAAAAACCAAGACTCATTGAAAAGTTTTCCGGGAGGTAGAAACCAACAAAGTTCCATCCAAGAAAACCGAGCGTTTCGGGCATCCCTCCAGACCCTACTGAACAACTCTCTCTTCAGTAGAGAGAAGTTTCTTAAATCCCATCAACCCAGACCTAATGTTAACTTACGCGGAGCAAGGAAAAAGGGATGAAAGGGAGAGAAAGAAACAAGAGACAGCTGCCACTCAACGCCAACACTTGATAAACAATATCCCCCACAACCTAGTATTTCTTTAGCATTTCGCAATCATTTTGTCAATAGAAAGCGGGAAGAAGCAGAAGTACTGAGCAGCTAGAAAGCTGTAGTTTCTTTCGCTCGTAAAGTCTGCCAGAAGCGCAGGAGGTGGTGGGCTTTGGAAAAGGAACAATCAAAATAACAAGGTAGCTGAGAGCTGAAGAAGTTTGGTGTGGTGTTTTGTCTTAATAAATAAAAACTACTTTTTAATATTAAAGACAGTATGAAAAGCGACCAAGCCTTCTATCCTATAGCAAATACATTACTATGTTTAAGCTTCTATACAGACATAAAAGATAATGACGATTCTGCAGAACCGAGCTGAGAAACCCGCTAAGGGATTAACATTTTCTTTCACTCCTCTCACAGGAGTTTGACAGCTAGCAGACACCCAGCACAGACACACACAGCAGCTAGGAAAAGTGAGCAGCGCTCATTCCTCAGAAAGTTTCTCTCTCGTTTCAGGGAAACCTACCTGCTCTCTGGAAATGCAAGGCAACGAGGGTCTTCTAAACATTTTGCAGCTGCCGTAGTAGCTGGCCGAAGTTTCCCCTAAGGACACACAGCTGGACCTCCTCCTGGGTCTGATCACAGGCACTTTTTCCTCCACGCTGGGGAGCCGTGGGTGGTGATGATGCTGGTGGTGCGCTTCTCGGCTCTTATCCGAGAAGATGCCGTGCTCCTCGCCACAGAGTGCCAGGAGGCAGCCTGCCATCCCAACCAAGCCGGCCAGCAGCGGCCTGAGGGCTGGGGGGAGCGAGTGAAGGTTGGTGAGCGACACCAGCCACACCAGGCTAGAGAACGCCAAGACGAGGAGGCTCCGCCTCAACTTCAGAGAGCTCTGCAGCAGGGTCAGCGCTGCCACCGAGCCCAC